>NC_056735.1:1832535287-1832575287 GCF_019279795.1 Protopterus annectens
CCAGGATTATAATCTATGTGGAGCATGTTGTGTGTACATAGCACTGTAGTGCATACAGTTGGATATGTAGGGTTACTAATATGTCTATTGGCAACTGTGTATGTGTTTCTGTATACACATCTCCTGTCGTTGTCATTACTGTGTGCATGTGATGTCTATAACATTTTGTGTGCCTCTTCCACCCTGCCAACCTAATTTCAGCCCATACAGATTTCATCCACCTTGCAAGCACAGTTACACAGTTTCTAACACAAAGCCACTGTGGTGCATGCAATGGTTGTATCACTGTGCATTGTACATAAATAGATGAGTAGGTCATCTACTCTGAGAAGTGTCATCTCTATTTGCATGTGTATTTCAATGCATGTCCCCATGCAGCAGTGTGTGTGTGTGTGTGTGTGTGTGTGTGTGTGTGTGTGTGTGTGTGTGTGTGTGTGTGTGTGTGTCTGGAGGAGTGGTGTTTAACTGGCCCATGCAGAGGAGCTGTGGTTGTCTGGTGGTGACCAGCCTGTGAAAGAGATGTGTGAGTGTTTGTATGCACACAATCAAGCCATGTGGATGCCCTACACAGGGCTATGTTAGACAGCTGTGGACCATATATGGCAGGATGTTTGGTTCATTATCTCCCAACAGGGATATGGGAACTGGTTCTGCCAGGAGTATCACTGGCACCACCAGGCCCAATGCCAGATACATTAGTACTCCCTAATGGTGACTGCTGTCTGCTGGATCTGCTTCCCTGATGGGACTGGCCAGGACCATATGCCTATGGCCTGCTCCAGTATGGTATGGACAGCACTCTCCCTTCAGTAGTGCTGGTGGTACTGCCACTACAGGATTGTGAATGTGCATGACCACGTGGATTCTCAATTGATCTTGTTGCTGACGTACGTCCATGTGGCCGACATCCTACTCTCACCACATGCTCAAGCACAGACAGTGCACTGTGAAGCAGTGACAATGTATCACCACACCATCTATCCACAACATCGACAAAATAACATATCTCATGCATGGCAGCAAACATTGCATTCATGACCCTGAGCATTTGTCTGGTGTTGTGGTCAGTATGCACTTGTGGCTCCATGATGGACCCTAACATGCATCTAGTGACACCTGCTGTAACACTTATGACAGGGGCTTGAAGGGCAGCAGTCCTCTGTCAAGCACCCCTGCCCATCTGCCTGTGTGTGACCTCTCCGGCTCTCTGGCTATGGTTAGTATCTACACTCACACTTGCCATAGTCACTACATTAGCTGGTTCCATGCCACTACCCTCCAACTGTCCATTATCTGTGGCTGCTGGGGACTGGGTATGTGTGGGCATACCGACTGTGTGTGGGGACATTGTGGGTGAAAGTGTGATACCAACCAATGGCACAGATTCAGCCCCTGACAACTCCACCTGTGCCGCACTATGACGACCATCATCATCAGAGTCCATTAAGACACTGACATCAGGTTGTGAGGTGGAGAGACATCATCCCCCATGTTCACCTGCGATGGGAAGACAGCATATGTAAATTAATACACTGCAGTATAATGTTTGCTGATACACACACACACTCACACACACACACACACACACACACACACACACACACACACACACACACACACACACACACACACACACACACACACACACACACACACACATATATGTATATATATATATATATATATATATATATATATATATGTACACACAAACTCCTGATAAAGTCTGGCACAGCTTTCCTATCTATGGGCCCTTCAGGCCAGAATTTACAGTAGTTCTGACTGCCACAATCCATCTGTTTAACAGCTACTGTAAGGCCTTCAACAAAAGGTGACAAATTCCTACTGTCTGATGGGCCGATTAGCAGAATGGTAACTATGACCAAGACCGACCAAGGCTATTGGAGTAAGCTATACATTGTCATCAAGTGCATATGCAAGTACTGTAAGAGCTGGCCTACTGCTATACAGCCCAGACACAATGGCAAGGTTCAATGATATGTAATAATAACTAACGAATGATCAAGAAAATACACTATCAATGCAGTACCTACACAGTTCAGACTCAAAGGGATTCAGTTCAGACAACATTGCAGGATAGTCTGAAATACATACAGGAAACATGTAAAGTACTAGGTGCATAGGTTAATAGGATACTACTAGGGATACTAGGCTATTGGCCTGGATGTCCCCATAAGCCTAGCCCAGAGTTTTGCCCATGTCCCTTCAAAGTCAGCACCTGTTTCCCCTGTCCAGCTGAGACACATGTGGGATCCCAGTGGTATCTTTTCAATTTCCCATGCAGTAGTTCAGTACTCTGCTTGACATGGGGAGGGAGTGTATTTTACACACATTGTATTGTGTGGGACACTAAACTATCCTGCCAACAAGTACTATTCATGTCACAGACCAGGTGAGGGCCTTGCTGTGGGTTGCATGAGTGGGGTTTGTGTTGCAGATATGGAGAAATGCCATCAAGGCTAGTTTGGAAATGGCCTTGTATGCCAGACACAGGTTGCCTATGATCAGTCTGTTTGAGACTGAGTATAGGGGACAGGGCTTTGAGCCTATCTGTATAGGGTGGGTGCTGCAGATCCTGGATTTGCCTAGTTAGGAACCTCTGTGGTCTCTGCAATTGCTGCATTTGCTTGGCAAGGTACATGCCAACGGAGCCATTGTACTCGGTAATGCATCTGATAAGGGTGGAGTACAGGGATGTTGTGGCCTCCTGGTTCCTGAATGACATACCCATATTTGTGGGGTGGCCCATGTAGACAATGGTGCCAAAGTGGTGGAAAACTGTCAGGTTGCTATCAACCTTGGTGCACAGGTCACCTTACACCTAATTGCATGCTCAGTACATTGTTATTACTGTCATAATTGATGTGGATTACATCTACCACAACAGAGAAAATTATGCATCTCCTGGCATTCAGTTTGAGGCAATGCTTCTGTTATCAGTCATTAAATTGGTTAACGGCCTCCTGGAGGATGCTCACATCAGTAGGGGGAATGTAAGTCAGTGGTCAGCTTGCAGTCTTCTGTACACCTGGTCAGCCACAGACCATTGGTTTTGTCTTGTACCTCAGAAATGTATATCTCAAACAGTAGAGGCCCCCAAACTGATCCTTGGGGTACTCATAGGTTCATAGGTTGGTACTTGGCTATCAGCTCTAAGGCCTATTCAAGCCTAGCCATAACAATTCCCTGAAAATTTCATCCCACAATATTTACTTCTCTGGGCCCCTGTCTAGCAGGGTGACTGACATGATCCCCTGGGTGAATTTCCTATCTCCCATCCAATCATCAAGGTTCATTTTGAAGAAGGCCAATGAGGCGCTCTGCTTGATATGTATGGGCAAGTCTATTCCAGAGTATGGGGAGTCTCTGGGTCAGGAACCTATCCCTCCAGCATGTTTTGCTCATTGTGATGATAAGGTTTAGATCCCTGGAGCATGTGGCTCTGAGGGATTGGAATTTCTTTAAGTGGAGCATATCCAACAGCTCAGGGTTTGACATGGCCTTGTATGTTAAGCAGAGATTTCCTCTGAGTAGACGATATGCCACAGATTATAGCTGGAGTTTTTTTAGACAGTCAGCATATAGCATCTGCTTTAGGCCTGTGATTCTTTTAGTAAGGTATTTCTGTGGCCTTTCCAGCTGTTGCAGATATCTTGTGAGGTAATACCAAATGGGGCATTATACTCTATAATGGGTCTAATGAGGGATGAGTACAGTGGGACAATGACCTTTTTTCTGGATGAAAAGCCCTTAGTGATGAGGTGTGCCACATAGAAGGATTTCCTGACTGTTGCAGCGATGTGGTTATCGAAAGTGAGACCACTGTCCACCTGTGTCCCTAAGTCTCTCATCTCCCTTTCGATGTTTAGTGTCCTGCCACCTATGTGGTAATTCATGGGTACATGTTTTTTTCCAAAGGGGATAACTATACATTTCTTGGCATTAAGCTTGAGCCCATGGCTCTGGCACCAGGCATCTGTTTCTGTAAGGCCCTTTTGTAGAATATCCACATCATTTGGGGATTCAATAATGGCTTCCAGTTTGCAGTCATCTGCAAACTTTGTTAGCCAGAGCCCCTTAGTGTTGGCCTGTACTTCAGAGAAGTAGATGCCAAACACGAGTGGTCCCAGGACTGAACCCTGAGGTACTCCACTTGTCACTTGTCTGGAGCTGGATTTGGAGTCTGCTACTTTTACAGTCTGGGTTCTGTCAGTAAGCCAGTTGGCAACCCATTGAGTGACGTAGGGATTTATGCCCAGCTTAGTAAGTTTATCTATGATTCCCGAGTGGGGGATGGTGTTGAAGGCCTTGGCATGGCCCAGATAGGCTGTGTGGACCACATTACCCTCGTCCACAGCTCTGGAGACTGATTCGAAGAAGTCAATCAGATTCAGGAGACAAGATAAGCCCTTCACAAACCCAAACTGTGTGGGGTCCAGTGTTTGAAGGTTGCCAATGTCTTTGTTTATAAGCTCCATGATGATGCGTTCCATGCCCTTGCAGATCAGGCTTGTCAGACTGATGGGATGGTAGTTCCCGGGATTCAAGGCGGATCCTCCCTTGTGGAGTGGGATAACTGTAGCTGTGCGCCACTCAGTGGGCACAAAGCCTGAGGTGAGGCTATGATTAAACATGACACTTAGGTGAGGTGCCAGTTTATTTTGTAGTTCATGTAGTACACAGCCTGGGATGTCATCTGGTCCCATGGATGCTGTATTCTTAGGTTTGGAGACTGTGGTTTCTACCTGTGTGGCCGTGATTATCGGAAGTTGGCAATCTTTTGGTATTGAGATGGGCCCTTTAGGGGGTGAGAGGGGGTTGAAGTTGGCACTAAATCGATCTGCCAGGAGATTGGCAATATCAATGGGATCAGTATATTTAATGTCATTCTGTTGTAGCTCAGAGCAGATCTGAGCATTGCCATTTAGATTCTTGACATAACTATAGAATGCCTTGTGGTTGTCTTTGGAATCTTTGGCAATTTTATTTTTGTAACTAGCTTTTGAGGATTTTATGAGGGATCTCAGCTTCTTACTGAGGCTGGTGAGGGAGTTTTTTGCATCCTGGGATTTTCCTTTTTTCTGCAACAGTTTCTTCCTTCTGTTGTATAGTTTGTTTATAGCAAGGGACCACCAGATTGGCTTCCTATTTTAGGAGAAGAGCATCTTGGTTCTATTTGGGATGCCACGATTCATGCACGAGTGGATGTGCTCGTACAGTGCCTTACTGTAAGATTCTGCAGTTGAACTTCCAGATCCTGTCTGCGTGGGTGTTGTGAAGTTTGTCACTTCCGACTTCAGTAGCATGAAGTTGGCTTTTATAGAAGTTTTTTTAAGGAGGTTCCCTTACTGTGGGGTGGGGGTGGGATGTGGATGTCAAGGGTGATTTGCTTATGGTCAGACCTGACAAATGAGGGGGCGACCACTGGTGTGGAGCATCTATCTCCCATGTTGGTAATGACCAGGTCTAGGATATTGGAGCCCCTGGTGGGACAATGGATTAGTTGATTCAGGGCATTGGAATTTATGAATTCCAGGAACCGTTTGGAAAAGGAGTTGGTACCTGAGTAGTTTTCCCAATTAATGGCAGGGTAGTTGAAATCACCCAGTATTAGGGTGATTGGTCGTATCTTAATATTTTCCAATATGTTTAGATGTGTAGTGAGAATCTTGGGGCTTGGTGGGGGATCTGTAGCAAGTTACAATTTGGATTGCAGTCTTACCTAGTGTTAGTTGCACCTGGAGAATTTCAGATGCATTGTGTTGGGCAACTAGCCTGGAGGTGTGAATGTCCTTGGTGAATATGGACACTCCTCCACCTTTAGTGTTTCAGTCTTGGTTTTGTGGCCTAAAAGTGTGGTAAAAATTGTAGCCTGGTATTGCAGGGGTGCTCTCTGGAGCCTTGAACCAGGTCTCAGTTACTGCACAGATATCGATGTTCTCCATTTTTAGGAGTGCCTCGAGACAGTGCATTTTGAGGTTTAGACTTCTAGCATTGAGAAGCATTACCTTCAGATTTTGCATGCTTGTATCTGTTACAGTGGTGGTTTTATCATTTGAGCCTTGCCTAAAAAAGGCACTATAGAGATGGCAAGAGCTTTAGCCAGTAACCTGAATCCCAGGGGTGAGAGGTGCAGGCCATCTCTGGCAAAGCATCGTGGTTTGTCGATCATGTCTTCCCAGGCAGACAAATGACACCAGAAGCTTAGCCAGTTGTTGAAGTCAATCATTTTGTCCTTATACTGTGGTATCATTATGGGCGAAGGCAGGATGCTACTCAGGGCTAGGGTCATACCTGCCTGGGTCACATGATCCAAGAGCTCTTCCATGTCTCTTTTCATGTAGTCCAGGGAGGTACGTCTCAAGTAATTCACTCCAGCATGGACAATGACAGTCGTATTTGTACTTGTTGTGGAGTGACTTGAGTGCATGTGTTATGTGGCAGATCCGGGCACCTGACAGGCAGCTGACTGTAATTTTCTCCTTGTTCAGCCTGGTGAGTGGGACATCAGTGTGCCTGACTATAGAGTCACCTATGACTAAAGTGTTGGGTACATTGTCTTGCCTTAGGGGCTGTTGTTGGGTGGCACTCTGATGTTGTGAGCTATGTGTCACTTTGGTTGTGACTGGTGATTGTTTGCGTTTTGACTTCGGAGGTCCTTGTTTCTTGGGCAGGTTAATGTTAAGGGCCTCTGCATATGCGGGTTTAGTGTTGCTATGTGTGGGTGTTGATGGTGTGTAAGGGTCTACTACTAGAGGTGGCTTCCACTACTTTGACTGTGTACTATCATTGAGCCAGTTATCTACCCATCTGGTAACATACAGGTTGATGATTAGCTGTGTAGGCTTATGTATCATGGCTAACTGGGGAGTATTGTCAGAGGTCTGGGCTAGGTGGAGGTAGACAGTCTGCATCATCTTCCTGTTGCCCTTGTGTTTGTTGACTGTTTCAGAGATGTCGACCAGGTATAACAGGCCTGATCTCCCTTTGATGATACCACACTGTGTGGGCTAAAGCATGTTGAGGTTGCCGATGTCCCTGTTTATAAGGGCCTTGATAATGCCTTCCATGCCCTTTCAGGTCAGGCTAGTTAGGCTGATGTGAATATGATTGGCTGGGTCAGTGGATTGCTCCACCTTCATGTAGAGGGATGACAGTGGGTGTCCTCTGTTTAGATGAGATGACACTGGTGCTCAGGCCTTGATTGACTACAGTATGTAATGGAGCTGAGAACTCATGCCTGTGTTCATGTAGACCATAGCCCCCCACCAAGTTTGATTTTATATCTTCTGGTTTGGATTTATATTGTTCAGTGAAAACCAAACTAGGTGGGGGGGGGTCGTGCTCCCTACAACCCCCTAACTATATATACTAACTCCAGGGTCACACTACAGTGGAGAAAAGAACATATACCTTTTACTTGCCTTACAGTGCTCTACAGACTGCAGTACTAATTGCCAGTGACATGAGTTTTAGGTGAAGTGAACATTAGGTGAAGTGAAGTTTAGGTGATTTGGTCACTGTGAAAAGAATGTCAGGCAAATGAGCTTTAGGTGAAGTGAAGTAGACCCACATATATATATATATATATATATATATATATATATATATATATATATGTATATATATGGGTCCACTATGTAATCTCGAAAGACTGAAATCCCGAATTTCAGTATTTTGAAATTACATAGCCAAAACCCCAAACGCAACACACATTGCCGAAACTGCATAACGGCGAAATTCAAAATCCCGAAGTTACGCTACACATACACCACACACATAAACATACACACAACTCCCCCCCACAAATAAATAAATGATTCTACACTACAGATAAGCGGGGGGAAAGCCACCCTGCACCCCCCTACTTATATATTCTAACTCAAAGATTGCACAGACACACAAACAAAACTCACACCAACACATTTTATAGTCCCTCACTCACACACATCACTGTCACAACACACACACACTAAAGCCCCTAACCAACACACTTACACACACATACTTACCTAACCTACCACCCATCCATCCACACACCACACCAGCGGAAATGGAAATTCAGCATCTCTGTGCTTCGGGATTTTGAATTTCGTGATTCTACCGGTTTCTGAACTTTGAGTTTTCGGCTATGTAATTTCGAAATACTGAAATCTGGGATTTCAGTATTTCGAGATTACATAGTAGACCCATATATATATATATATATATATATATATATATATATATATATATATATATATATATATATGAGTACTAATACCACAGGTTTTCACCTAATGTTGGATGACAGCTCATGTGGAGTAGTGGTAGCTGCTATATCCGCAGTGCTTAAGATCCTGGATTTAAGGCTTGCCAGGTATGTGTATTTTTCCCTTATGTTAAAGGACTGTAGTGCATGATATGTTTGTAAAAGCATTACAGAGTCCCACAGCTCAGGTAGTGGAGAGGTATGTTGCTGTGAGTGTAATGCACAAGATCCTTGGTTCAAGACTTGGCAATGATAACTTTTTTACATTAATGTTAAATGACGATAATGCTTGATATGTTTGTAAAAGTATTGCAAATTCCCATTGCTTAGATGGTGTAGTGTTACATTGCTATGATTGTAGTGCAGATGGTCCTGGGTTTAGGGCTGACTGTTTTGTTGCTCGGCAGAACAAGGCCTGATGGAGATAGTGTGATTAAAGCACTTTTAAGCTGTTGTAAGCGGGTTTATGCAGTTTTGTGCAAAGCTAGGTGATGCTAACATATGATTAAGTTCTCTTATCTTTGCTTAGCGGCACATATTCCCACTTACACCTGTGCTTATTTTAAATAAAGAAAAGTAGAGCTATGTATGGGGCAATGTTTTTTTGCGGGACAGATGCCCTTTTTTTTAAGGTGAGAGTTGAATGTTGGGGAGGAAGGTTGAGTAGGATAGTTTGCATTTGCAGACAGACAAGACACACAAGACAGCAGACAGGAGTGGTATATGACACATGAGGGGGTAAACACCTTGGACGGGGAGGGTGGCTGTGAATCAGAGGCCCATGAGCCCCCAAACAGATACAGTAGGACTGAGGTCCTCACCCATAGGTAGTCACCACTGCACTTTCACGGTCCCAAAGCTGGCTGTGCTGGGGGCTGGATAACAGGGGCAGCCTGCCACTCCAGGTACACCCACCAGGAAGCCCTCCATATGGCACAGCCATCCATCTAATGCAGAGCGGATGATGCTCTACACCATACCCCGGAACATGTTGTGGGTGATGGCTTCTCTCCGTGCCGGTGCCCAGCGAGGATGGGCCCCATCCCCTATGGCAGTTCCACCCAAAGGTGGTGCAAGACCAGAGGAGGAGGATGTTCCAGGTTTGGTCCCAGATGTGTTGGGCCCAGTGCCATGGCCAGATGAGGCGGGACAGGTGGATCCACCAGGATTGGTCTTCCCAACTGAGCTATTGTGTTGTGGTTTTCCAAGATATATTGATTAGTTATGAACAAAACATTTCAAAATTCCTTATAACAGCATGCGTGGGTGTTCCAATTAACCCAAACTAACAGATTTGAAACAGTTGCATAGCAAACAGAGCACATGGATAAATGGAACACCAGTAAGAATTTTAACAGTATGCAAGTTACACTGACGGCAACAGGCCACCAATAATGGTATCTGAACAAAGTAACAATTGTATAAAAAAACACCAAAAGTTAGGGCTATTGTACAGGAACAACAAATTCCTAACTACTGAAGCTAGGATTTCTCTTACCCATGCCTACCTTCTACCATGCTTAACCTATTGTTTCCAAATTCTCACAAATCTGAGCTCCTCCCTACTTACCAAATCAGAATCAACCTACCACAAAATGGTTATATTTGCAGCTCAACAAACATATAAATCTCACCACTGTCTCTCCCTAAAATACCTGAACTGGCCCAGACTACCTCACCTGTTCCTACAATCATAACTCCAAATCATACACTCCATCCTATATCAGCCTGATTTCTGCCCAAGTCTATCTTCTCTCATCTCTCACTATTCACCTACTGGACTTCTCTGAAGCTCAACCCAAGACCTACTAAAAATCAATAAACCCAAATCCAACCCAGGGTGCAGCTTGTATAGCTACCATCCCTCTATTGCATGGAACAAACTTCCAAAAGAAATAAGGACCCTGACTCATCCCAAACAATTTAAGCTAGCAACTAAAGACCACTTTAAAAAACACTGGTCTTGTCATTGTACTCACCCACCCTGATTATTACCTACCTTTATAGTACAGTCAAACTAACTTACTAAAACTTACCATTAACTACTTCATCCTATGCTTCCTATACAACCTCCAAAGCTTCTTCTATACTCTGCTCCCTGAAATTCTTATGTAACCTTTTAAGTTTCAGCTACTCTGCATACAAAACCTTATATTTACTCAACCCTCTTTTTAAACCAAAACATACAACTTATTCTACTTTTTTAACATTCTCATTTTTTTCTAGTATTGTTTTATCTGTCAACAATATACATGTATGTAGCTTATGTATTTTAACTACCAAAATTCACTATTGCTATTTTTATTGAAATGTATCTTTACTGCTATTTTTATTGCATTGTATATCTTTGGAGCTTTTCTCCCCAGGCCTCTGCTGAAAAAGGGCAATAGCTCAGCCAGACACTCCTAGTCAACAAATGTAAAATAAATAAATAAATAAAATAAAAAATGTTAATATGCAACCAATTAAATATATGAACAACAATAGAACACATATCCCAACAATAGGTTTTGAGAACAACGTACCTGTAGTATATGATTAATAATTATTGATGCAGATGAGGGGTGGGGGGAGAGAAAACAGCCCATTAAGAACTGTATAGGCTTCTATTTTTCACAACAGTACTGCTCAATTCTCTACAGGTCTGCCCCCACTTTACATCTACCTATGGCCCATGGTTTCTGTAGCACATACATATCTGTTGGATTGTTAAACTGTAATGGCATGGGGCAGACTGAGAGAATTATGGCTACATTACTGGAGGGGACTTGTACATGTCAATGTTGCATACTTGACAGAGAAGGAGTACCCTTTACTGATGTTGTTTGAGTCTGCTACTGGCATACTTTACTTGTATTTCTATCTGTGTCCAAGGTGATTGGCAGCAGTGACCACTAGCCATGACAGCGTGACACTTGAGAGACATGTATCAGGAAGAGTGCATGGTGTATGTACCTATCCTGCTGTCATTTGCTGACATGGGTTTGGACACTGGGACAGTTGTACATGGTGTATTGGTATATCCTTTCTACAGCTACTACAAACATTTATTTACTTCTATGACCTGTGAAGAAAATATCTGTTAACACTATCTGACTGTTTCCACAAATATTCAAGATGTCTTGAGTGTATATATGCACACATCTCAGTACCACTCCCTGGATTTGAACCATGTCTGAGTGTGCTAAAATGAACACCAAGGCTATTTCTCATCACACTGAGCTACTGGGGAGCTGCTGTCTTTTGTTTGACTGTTTTCTGCTTAATACTCTGTGGGTCAGACAGTCTGACCTTGTGATCCTGAGATTCCTGCATGACAGATAGTTAGTGTACTGTGTATTAATCCTTTGAAATCATACAATCTGGAAAGCAAAGGTTAACGCGTGGCCACGGTGGTGCAGTGGTTAGCATTGCCACCTCACAGCAAAAGGTTCTCTGGTTCGATCCTCGGCTGGGGTGCCTTTTGTGCGGAGTCTGCATATCCTCCCTGTGGTTGTGTGGGTTTCCTCCAGGTGCTCTGGTTTCCTCCCACGTTCCAAAGACATGCGGTAGGTAGATTGGACATTCTAAATTGGCCCTAGGCGTGAGTGCGTGCATATATGTGCCTTCTCTAGAAGGTTGGGGGCCAGGCTGGCACCTCAACACCGTAAATCTCCACTGCAGTCATGAGCAGGCAGGTGATCCGCTGTGGCGACCTCTAACTGGGAAAAGCCAAAAGAAGAAGAATGAAAGCAAAAGTTAACACAAGGCAATACAACAGGGGACACACTATAATACATTGAACATTACTTTTCAGGGTTCGGATCTTAGTGCATAACATATGTCATATTGCATTTATATGTTGTTTTACAGCTCTACAATGTACTGTTTCGCATAATAGCTGGTTCTCAGAACAACCTCAGTTAATTCATGCTGCCAAAGCTATATTTGCTGTGAAGAACCTGTACACATTCTATTTCTACAACAACATACCAGAATAAACACAACAGTTGGTGGTTTAGGTCTTTATTTTACTTATATGACAAAGTGCTCTACTACTGCATATGCTGTGGATCAATATTAGTCTGGCAAACTTTTCTTTAATTGTTAGACACAGAACACACTGCACCTACTGGCAGTAAACCATTTACTCCTTCTTATTTATTTCACTATATACTACAAGGCAGATCTGTACTCACCAGCCTGTTGGCACACCCTTGTCAGTCTATTGGCATGGGCCTTAGCATTGCTAGCCCTCTTCCCTGCAGCTATAGGGGTAGAAAACAAACATTATGCATATGTGTCTATCACATACTCAGGCTAGGATTAGGTACAGCTATGGATGAGATACTGACTAACTAATGGAGCATTCCATGCCCGAGCATCTTGGATCCACTGAGCCAAGAACTCCCCCTTCCTCTGCTTTCGGTCGGCATAGTGATTCTGTACCTGCTCTCCAGTTTTGAGGATTCCTGTGGCACTGGTGAGGTCGCATGCCAGATGGTCCCAGGCCTCTGCTTTGTACTGAGAACCCTGGTACTGCCCTGCAGCGGTCTGTCATCATGGTTTTCTACAAAAATCCTAACCATGACCCTGGACTCCTGAATGCCCCAGCGCTCCGCCCAAAAGCACGGTCCCTCTCCAACATCAGACAAGGTTCCTGCAGAGATCAGACTACAACAGGTTATGGCTGAATTTCCACCTGTGTGGTTTAAATAAGGCCATATTCTCACCCTTTGCTGTCATTGGACCATTTTGAAAATGCTAAGCTCAGCTAAGTGGTGCGCAAATCTACTAAGATAACCTGAACAGTGCTTAAAGGCATAAATGCTTAACACTGCTTAACAGTGCGCAAATCCACATAGTTGAGTTGACTGCTGCTTGGAATTTATGTATAAGCAATGCTTAAACTGGCTAAGCATAGCTGAGCACTGCTTAGCATTGCTCAGTTTTCATTTTAAAAAATATTAGAATTGTAGATTAATTCATCATTACTGACATTATTAAGTGTATATGATTTACTTTACATGACGTCCCCCCATGTGCTTTCATTATATTACCTTGGGGTGTGACTATACTGTATGGGACACTTGTGTATACATGGGTGATTTCACATGTTATATGCACTCACACTTCCATTTTGAACCAGCTACACTACCCTGGTTAACAAATATCAATTACTACTTAATTTAACATAAAAAAATATTTTACCAATGCTTTCCCATGTAAAATTAAAGTGTCTGTCTTAGTACTCAAGCCGTGAACTCCTGTATACCAAGTTGAGACTCTAACCACTATGTTATCTTGTCATTAAGGATTTTAGCTATATATATATATATATATATATATATATATATATATATATATATATATATATATATATATATTTATTTAGCTCCTATGAGATGTTTAAGCAATGCTGAGCAGAGGGATGTAATGTGCAAACCCACTCAGCTATGATTAAACTTAAGAAAAACCACAAATGTCCTGGAACAGCCAACAATTGTCTACGAAACCGAACCACAAAATCTGCTCCAAAATGATTCACAAAGCACCAGCACTCCACTATTCGTAAATCAAACGTGATTCATTTATTAACATACACAAAATAAAAGTTAAGCGCTTTCATGTAATTAAGACTTCATCAGAACTAACCTTTCTTCCTCCATACATTCACATTATATACTTTTACATCATCACATGACTTTCCAACAATACATTTTTAAAGTGCTAGTGCATATACAAGTTCCTTCTTCATGTTTAAAAACATAACCATATATTTCATTTATTTAAACATTCCTTGTCCAGGTTGCAAACAGTTCTAACCCTCTTACATCTTGTCAATACCTAATACATATAAATAAATATTTATTTAAATAAATACTAATATAATACATACATACCTACTATTAAAACACTATACTTAAAAATTCTATTAAAAATTCATTTCTTATAGAGAGATAATATGAATTCATTGTATATATATTCTAAGTGTCCAATATGGGTTTAATTGATACATGTTCATTTATACCAGGATATTCGGATGCATTTAACCTTATTTGCCACCTGACCTCCTTGTCACTCACCTTCTTTTTTATGTCCCCACCCCTCATGTTTATTTTAACTACCTCCAAGATTCCAAATTTAAACCCAGTACATGTTTCATTATCTTTCAGATGTTTCCATAGGGCATTGTTACTGTCCTCCTTCCTAATACTGTACATATGGTCATAAATCCTATTCCTTAAACACTGGGTGGTCTTCCCTACATAACAACATGGACACTGTGTACAGGTGGCCAAATAACCAAATTAGTGGACCTACAATTCCCCCTCTGATATTTTATTCTGGTTTTATTGTAGTTGGACAATGTTATATCATTACTATCCGTAATATACCTGCATTGTTTACACGTACCACATTTGGTGGTACCACCCCTTTCTACTAAGTCTGATCTCTTATCTAATTTCCTTTCCAACAATGCCTTCAAATTACTCCCCTTACTAAAGACAAAATGTGGCTCCCCCCCACTATTTTGTAAATTTTTTCATCGACTTTTAAAATATTCCAGTTGTGTTCAATAATTTTTCTAATATCTCCACTAAAGTTGTTATGTTGTAGGACACATGCCCTACCATACTTATTTCCCATTTCATCATTATTTTTGCTGTTTCCTTCTTCATCTAAGCCAGATGCAAGACCCACACCTAATAAGGGTTTATATTTTATACCCCATTGTTTCCTAACATAATCTATGACGTCCTCAATCATATCTCTCGGATATCCCCTTTCCATAAAAAAGGATGAAATTTTTGCAAATTCACTATCCAAATCTTCCCCTTCAGATGTCATCCTTGCCGCCCGGATACATTGTCCCTTAATTATGTTCTTTTTCTGGGCCCGGGGATGATTACTAGAAAAATGTAAATAGGAATTGCTGAATGTTTCCTTCCTATGTATATTAGACTTAAATTTCCCATCCTTCAGGGTTATTTGGACATCTAGGTATGATATAGTTTCCTCATGTTTGTTCATAGTAAACTTGAAATGTTCACTACAAGAATGAATGTATTCACTAAACAGTTCTAACTCATTGAGGTCACCCTTCCACAATATAAAAATGTCATCTAAAAAACGAAAATAACATACTATATATTTAAACCATTGGGTATTGATAATATATTCCTTCTCCCAGTCGAATACTACCAAGTTTGCATATATGGGGGCACAAGCTGCCCCCATAGCCACTCCCTTGCACTGTTTGTAATATTCACCTTCGTACCATATGTAATTGTGGGCCAATACCACATCCATAAATTCCATAATCAGTACTGTTTTGTCCCAAGCTACAGATTCAGACCATACTATGCTCTCTTGAAGTCTTTGCATCCCTTCTTCTCTAGGTATATTTGAGAAAAGGTCTATAACATCCATGGTTACCAGCCATTTAACCCCTTGTGCTAATCTGGGTTCCAGCCTACCTAGAAAATCCCATGAATCTACAACCAAATGTGGGATCTTCTTTAATGTAGGTTTCAGCCATTTATCTATGACCTTCCCAAATGGAAAGGTCTTCAACTGGCTCCCAGATATAATGGGCCTAAATGGAGGGTCTATCAAATCTTTATGGACTTTAGGAATGCCCACTATTGTACTAATAGTGGGAGATTTAACCTTAAGAAACTCATATAAATCAGTATCTATTCTACCTTCCATCAATAGGTCTTCCAAGTGCAAGTCCACTTTGTGGTACCCTATGTTTACCTCATTGACCGAGGATACAGTGTATTTCCCTGAGTGTAAAAGAATACTATTAATCTTGTCCCTGTATTCTTGAGAGGGATATAGCACCACCCCACCCCCCTTGTCCGGTTTCATTACTCGGACACTATCATTCTCTTGTATTTCTCTCATAACTCCCAATTCTTCCCTTGTTAAATTAAATTTAACTGGATAATTCTTCTTACTATACCTATATATGTCTTCCAATACTAATTTCTCAAAGGTATCTAATAAATGATTTAGGGGTGGTATGTACGTGCTTTTCACTTTGAATTCATTTGTTTTCTTACCAAACGTCCCTTCAAATTTGACTCTCAGGTTTAATTTCCTAATATACTTCTTAACATCTATAATACTGTCTACCACTTTGAATTTCCCACAGGGAATAAATTTCATCCCCTTGGAAAGAAGTGTGAAATGTTCCTTCCTAAGGGTCACATCAGTATAGTTGTGAATGAAAAAATTGTCATAAGAACTAGTAACTTCATTGATCTTAATAATCTCCTTTCCTTTTACTTCCTGGGGATGCATTGTTAATTTGTTGCCCTTCCCCTTTGATGATACTCCCCCCCTTGTCTGAAGTGTCCTTTCTGGTAATCTTCCCATTCGGTTTCTCCACCTAAAAAATCATTGTTGTTGTTATATCTGTTGGGTGCCCGATAATTGTACCTACCCTTTCCTTTCTGTTTATAGACATCATACGTGTTCTCATCCTTACCATTCTTTCTACTCTGATGTCTATCTTTTACATAGTTGTAGGGCTTGAACATTTTCTTACCCACATCCTTTTCCCATCTGTAGGCCTCTCCTTTATTGTATTGTTCTAGGTCCCTGTTTAGTTTTCTGCATTTCCTTTCAAACTGTTTGGATGTCACACTGGCTACCCAATTAAATTGTGTATCATAAAGACATTCATATTCGTCAAACAAAACATCATGTACTATACTATTGTTTAAATCATCCATTTCAGCCAATAACTTACATATTCTATTATCGTTGCACCCCATAATAAACTTCATAAATGTGAAACCAAACCCATTAAACATTTTATTACATTCCGTTATGTTATTTTCGTCCATTACAATCCCCATAGGGATCTTAAAAAATCGCAACCCCATAGGGACCACTCCACTGTCCAAGCACTTCTTTAGATAATTATTGTCCAACTGAAGTGTCTTTAGCATTTTCAATTTTTTACCAAACGTGACTATTAAGTCTTTAAGTGTGCATTTCTCGCTTTCAGCAACATTAGAACTGGCATGATTATCATCTACTAGCTTCGGGTTTACATTAAAGTCAAATTGCCCCTCCAAAAAGTTGTTATATTCCACCCGCCCTTTAACTCTAAAGGGTTGATGTACTATGGGCTGTTTTACAGTACCTGTACCCTTTTCGAGCACGAGAAACGTGCGTTTTTTTTGGGGACTTTCTTTCGGTTCGGCCGGGATTTTTTAAAGTCCCCCGATCCGATTCCTTTCCTTCGGACACATTTCTCACACACACCAAGTCCACCACCATCGGGATCCATGGAAGAGAGGCTCAAATTCATCTTGACTCATCCTCCTCTCCTCTCTAACATCCTTCTGGCCTCCATCACCTGCCCCTCTCGATGTCCTCGACCTCTGCTGCCATTTCCATCAAGAATCCATGGAATCAATGCAACCACAGAAAAACCACAATGTCCTGGAACAGTAAGACTTCATCAGAACTAACCTTTCTTCCTCCATACATTTCATTATATACTTTTTACATCATCACTGACTTTCCAAACAATACATTTTTTAAAGTGCTGTGCATATATAAGTTTCTTTCTCAAATTTTAAAAACATAACCATATTTTTCATTTATTTAAACATTCCTTTTGCAGGTTGCAAACAGTTCTAACCCTCTTATCTCTTGTCAATACCTATAAATAAATAAAAATAAATTTTATTTAAATAAATACTAATATAATACATACATCAAGATTCCAAATTTAAACCCAGTACATGTTTCATTATCTTTCAGATGTTTGTGTACAGGTGGCCTATCCCCTTTCCATAAAAAAGGATGACATTTTTGCAAATTCACTATCCAAATCTTCCCCTTCAGATGTCATCCTTGCCGCCCGGATACATTGTCCCTTAATTATGTTCTTTTTCTGGGCCCGGGGATGATTACTAGAAAAATGTAAATAGGAATTGCTGAATGTTTCCTTCCTATGTATATTAGACTTAAATTTCCCATCCTTCAGGGTTATTTGGACATCTAGGTATGATATAGTTTCCTCATGTTTGTTCATAGTAAACTTGAAATGTTCACTACAAGAATTAATGTATTCACTAAACAGTTCTAACTCATTGAGGTCACCCTTCCACAATATAAAAATGTCATCTAAAAAACGAAAATAACATACTATATATTTAAACCATTGGGTATTGATAATATATTCCTTCTCCCAGTCGAATACTACCAAGTTTCAGATATATACCTAGAGAAGAAGGGATGCAAAGACTTCAAGAGAGCATAGTATGGTCTGAATCTGTAGCTTGGGACAAAACAGTACTGATTATGGAATTTATGGATGTGGTATTGGCCCACAATTACATATGGTACGAAGGTGAATATTACAAACAGTGCAAGGGAGTGGCTATGGGGGCAGCTTGTGCCCCCATATACGCAAACTTGGTAGTATTCGACACACACACACACATACATATATATATATATATATATATATATATATATATATATATATATATATATATATATATATATATATATAAAGAAAGAGAGAGTGATACATATATATAGATAGATATAAAACATAGAAAAATTGGAAGTGAAAGAAATATGTGTGAATCTAAAACTGTGGCCTAACCAGGGCATAAACTGAGAAAACATCACAAATCTTTAAGAAGGTTAGGACAGGAACTAAATTTAATGCTACTTTAAGGGGCAAATTAAGGTTAAGGAAACTGCTGGAAAGAATACTAAGAAGTGGTTGAGCTTTGGAGGCTCCCCAGTTTGGAAACCTGAGAGATGCATCTTTTTTCAAACACTGTTATTCTTCTTGTATGGAGCTTTCAGCATGCATAGACATAGTTCAATGCTGAGTATATGATGAAAGTCACCACCTCCAAATTAGAAGCCATGGTGCTCACCTGGAAATAGATAGCTTTTCACAAGTTAGACAGAAGAAGCTACATCAAGGTGAGGCATTTAGGCATCTTGCGGTCTTATTCTAGAGTGATCCAAGAGAGAATTAGGAGCTAGACCAGTTAACATGTGCAGTGACATCAGAACTGCAGATACTTTACCAGACTGCAGTGGTGAAAGTAAGATCTGAGTAAAAGGGTTGCCAGCTTTGTGGTGTAAAGAAATGAAGTCCTGAATATGAGCCAGGTGACCCGTACCTAATTAGCAACCCTGGTTCTAGAAAAGCCAGTAATGGAGGAAGATGAATGATGAGGCAATGTATGCATGACTCTTTCAAGGCATGCAAGGGGAGCATGGCTAGATCATGAGTATTGGTGGTGATAATGGGACCATGATAAGAGGCTACTGCTGCTTTTATAAGACTTACAGAAAAATGCTGGGAGCATTACTATGTAGGAGGCCATGGCTTCTCTGTGACTCTATTTCATAATCTATGTTGTGAGGTAAGTTTACTATATCAGGGGAATAAGTAAGGTGTACAGAAAGAAAAGCAAACAGATGCCTCAGTATGTCAGCCCTAGCATTTCTGATGTCCTTCATGGTTCACTGTTGCAGTCATCACTGTAGGGTTCTTCCTGCCAGCAGCAGCCCCTGATTGGCCAGAATCCCAAAGTCTGGATCGGGTGCCAGCTGAGGTTGCATTTATCCTGACGTCAATGCGCCGGAAGGTATAAAGACCTCAGCTGACACCATTTCCCCAGTCTTTCTTGCCGCACGGTGCTCTTTGCAGTTCTCTGATGCCGGTCGGCCTGTTCCTGTTTGTTTTTGGATCTAACCCCAGGATTTTTGTTTTTTACAGATAAGTACCCCGTTGGGGAGGTCTTTTTCTTGCTCCAGTTTGATGTCAGAAAAAGTTAATAATTGTATTTCTTGTGGGAAGCAAATACCTCATAGGGATTTTCACTCTTACTGTATTCCCTGCCTGGGTCCTGACCACGATGTTGCTAATTGTGTGTTTTGTGCTAGATTTAATCATCATACTATTAGGCGTAGATATAACTTTGCCTTTTACTATTTTGGAAAAAGGTTTAATTATAACATGTCTTCAGATTCTTTTCCGGCTTCTGGGGTGTGTAAGAGGTGCAGGGATGCAGACAGGCCTTCGAGGTCCACAGCAAAGGATGTTACTCAGTTATTGCCAGTTGCTGGTTCGTCGGTCTTCAGTGAGGTGCCTTTGCAGCCCCTGTCATCCGCCTCTTTTGAACCAATTGACTGTACCAACTCTGGTGTGGAGCTGATGGGGTCTTCAGAATTGCCAGGGACTGGACCTTCGGATACTGCTCCCTCAGTTGGGTCCAGAGCCGGTAGGCAGGTACCAGCTTCTGAGGGAGTTCTCAGGCCTTCACAGCTTCCTGTAAATGTGGATTCAGGTTTACATGCTAAATCAATGTCTAAGGCTCCAGCTAAAGTGAAGTGGCTAGCACAGGCACCTTTTGATCAGGGTCCTAGGCCTCAGAGGCAGATGCTTAGGATGGCTGAAGATCTGTTAACTATGATCAGGGGTTCTTATCCCCCTCCTGACAAGAAGCATAGATTACAGTCCGATTATAATTCTTCAGACCAAATTTCTGTTTCTTCTGCTTCTTCCCTTGAGCAGGATTATTCTTTTCCTCTTTATGAGGATTCTGATGCTGAAGATTCCTTTCCTTCCACCTCTCCTCCTGAGGATTACTCTTTTGGTGAAACTTTGCATGATATGAGAGTGCATTTTCACTGGGAAGGGCAGGAATTTTCTGAATCCAAGAAAAGGCTTAGGGATTTTCTTCTTCTCCCACAGCATAAGCCTCTGGCTATTCCTCCTGTATTGGACATTGTTGATGTTTTTTCGGAAGCTTCTCTCTCCTGATTCTTTTCCCCCTACTCCAGCCAAACTGGATAGGTATTATAGGGTTCCAGATTCTCATAAATTTCTTTTTAAAAATCTTTCGCCTGATCCAGAAACAATTTCTCAGGGTCCAAAGGGTGTTAAAGCAGCCTCTGCTAAAAATCCTATTCCCTTTGACCGAGAGTCCAGGGCTTTGGAGAGATGGGGAAAAAGGTTTATACTTCTGCTACATTGTCTATTAGGGCTTTGAACTGTCAATTTCATATGCTGAAGTATCAGCAACACCTTTTGTCTGTATTTCAACAAAAGATGTCAGCTATGTCTATTGGTGTGGATAATCAGGAGTTACAGGATTTATTGCATGCTATCGAACAAGTGGGTAAACATACCCTGCATTGTGGTTTTGATTCTTTGGAAGCTTCTTGTAGGGCTGCAACAACTGGCACTGTTATTAGATGACATGCTTGGTTAAGGGATCAAAGCTTGCCCGATCAGATTAAAGCCAAACTTTTGGATGCCCCTTTGCAGCATGATGTTCTGTTTGGATCCAAAGCTGAAGAGATATTGAAGAAAATGGAAGACAAAGCCAAATCTATGCAGACGGTTAAGGATGTTCTACAGGTGCAACCTCCTAGATTTAGCAGACACTGGCCAACTAAACCTTGGTCCGTTCCGGGCTCAGACAGGTCTCAGAGAGGCAGATTCAGGCGTTCCAGAGGTAGGGGACAGTCACAGTCCCATTTTAGGAATAGGCAGTGGAGTGCCCCCTCTCCCAAGGGAGGTGATGATAAGTCTCAACCCTACCGAAAACAGTCTTTATGACTCTCCCTTTCTGGTTCCAGGGGCTCCTCTCCTGGAAGCTCCTTTGGGGGGAAGGATTTCTCTTTTTTATCAAAATTGGAACCACATAACTCGGGACAAATGGGTTCCGGACATAGTCTCAAGAGGTTACAGATTTCATTTCCACACCTTGCCAAAACCGAACAGTTGGCCAGACCTGCCAAATCATCTGTGGGCAGAGGCACAATGGCAGGTTCATTCCCTCCTGGCTATGAGGACCATAGAATTGGTGCCAAATTTAGAAATAGGGCAAGGTTTTTATTCCAGACTTTTCCTGGTTTCCAGGAAGGAAAATTCATGGAGACCAATCCTGGACCTCTCTGTACTAAACACCTTCCTAGATATACCAAAATTCAAGATGTTCACTCTGCAGCAGCTGCTGCCTATGTTGAGCAAGAACACTTGGATGGTGACTTTGGACTTAAAAGAAGCTTACCTGCATATTTCTATAAGGCAAGAGTGCAGAAGGTATCTGCGTTTCAAAGCAGGCTCAAAACATTACCAGTTCTCTGTGCTGCCCTTTGGCTTATCTACTGCACCCAGGGTCTTTACGAAGTGCCTGGCACCAGTAATGGTGTTTTGCAGACAGAAGGGGATTCAAAATTACCCTTATCTGGATGACTGTCTTCTTCAAGCGGACGACAAAGACACTCTACTTCGGCATCTAGCCTTTGTGCAGCATCTTCTTCAGTGCCTCGGTTTCACAGTGAATCTAAAGAAATCAAACCTGGTACCCACACAACAGCTTACTTTCATGGGTGCTCTTCTGAGTACTTTGACCCAGATGGCTTCCTTGGCACCAGACAGAAAAGTGCAACTGACTTCTCTTTTCTGACACCTGGCTTCAATGAAAGAGCTGACTGCAAGAAAAATTCTGTAGGCTTTGGGTTACATGGCCTCCTGCATTCTGCTAATACCATATGTAAGGCTGCATATGAGGAAACTGCAGTGGTACCTCAAGAGTGTCTGGTCTCAGCATTACCACAGTTTAAAAACAGTGGTCACGATTTTGCCTTGTCTCCAGCGAGAGTTTCTTTGGTGGGCCGAAGCCTGTCTACAGAACAAGGGGAAGCCTTTTTGTCCTCCGCTGACCAACCAAGTTCTGACAACGGATGCTTCAGATTATGCATGAGGAGCCCACATGCACGGGAGGTGTCTTCAGGGTGTTTGGATGAAGGAGCAAATGCACCTGCACATAAATTTGAAGGAGATGCTAGCTGTACAGAATGCCCCCATTGCCTTCATGGACCTTCTTCTGCCAGGACAATTGTTGATATGGACAGACAACACTACAGTGATGTGGTACATCAACAAGCATGGGGGCTCTCACTCTTACCCCCTGTGCAGATTAGCCATGAATCTCTGGTATACTGCTCTGACCTGCAGTGTCGACTTACAGGCACAATTCCTGCCAGGGAAAGACAACACTCTGGCAGACACATTAAGCAGACACATTTTAGATCCACACGAATGGGATGTTGGATGTTCGGATATTCAGGATAATTATAAATGCTTGTGGATGTCCGGACATAGATCTCTTTGCATCCCCTCAGAATCATCAACTTCCAACATTCTGCACAAGGGCCTACCACAAACTAGCATGGAAAGTGGATGCCCTCTCATTCAGTTGGAAACATCTCTCAGTATATGCTTTTCCTCCCTTTCTTCTTCTACCTCGGGTAATTCTGACGATAAAACAGGACATACCGCACATGATTCTACTGGCTCCCAATTGGTCTCGGCAATTCTGATATTCCACTCTGATGAACTTGGTTCAGGAGCCTCCCTGGATTCTGCCTCAAATCCCTCATCTACTGTCTCAATGGGATGGCCGGATACTGCACAGTCATGTCGAGACTCTGCATCTAGCTGCCTGGTGGATCCAGGGTATCTAAACATCTCTGCCCTTTCCAAACAGGTATTGGATGTAATCCTTGAAGTTAGACGGCCCAGCACTAGAAAATCTTATGCGGAAAAATGGAAAAGATTTTGCTTCTGGAGTCAAGTCCAGGGTGGTGATTCTTCTGTTCCAAACATTCCTCTGATTTTACAGTATCTGACAGAGTTATTATCTTTTTCGTCTGTTAAGCTTCATGCTTCTACTATTTCTGCACATTACAATACGGATCCTCCGATATTTTCTCATCCATTACTTAAACAATTTCTTAGAGGGGCTAAGAATATTTGGCCCCCTATAAGGGCTCATGTTCCCACTTGGGATCTTAACTATGTTTTGGAGAAATTAACTTTGTCTCCTTTTGAACCTGCAGCTTCCACGGATTTAAAATTTTTGCCTTGGAAAACTGCTTTTCTTTTAGCTATTACCTCTGCTAGAAGAATTTCGGAATTGCAAGCACTCATGGCTGAGGAACCCTTCCTTACTTTTCATCAGGACAGGGTATCTCTACGGACTAGTCCCACATTTATGCCCAAGGTGGTTTTGGCAGTGGCCTTGAATCAGTGTATTCATTTGCCTACCTTTTATCCTAATCCTCAAAGTGAGGAAGAAAGTCTTTTGCACTCTGTAGATGTGCACAGACAGCTTTGTCTATACTTGGACAGGACCAAGATATTCCGGAAATCTGATCAGTTGTTTGTCGCTTATGCTCCAACTGTTCAGGGGAAAGCAATCACTAAGCAAACCATTTCCAAGTGGATTGCCCATTGCATCAAGTTATGTTACTCTTATCATGGCAATCCAGTTCCTGTTAATGTTAGGACTCATTCTACCCGGGCTACTGCTACTTCAGCAGCTTTTCTTTGTGGGGTTCCTACCAAGGATATTTTGGAAGCTGCTACTTGGAGTTCTGTACATACTTTTTCTAAGCATTACAACCTCCCTCTCTATTCTAAATCCAGGGCAGGTTTTGCTTCTGCGGTTTTGCAAGGTTTTGTGACCGCTCCCTCTGTTTCTCCTCCAGCCACCCTTTCTTAGATTTGGGACTAAACCCTACAGTGATGACTGCAACAGTGAACCACAAAGGACATAGTACAGTTGTGTACTCTTGCCATAAATGTAGATGTTTGAGTGTGTTCACTGTTGCAGTCCGGGTTACCCTCCCTCCTATCCCCTCTTTTGTTTTTTCCTTGAGTATTGTCTGTTATGAGGTATTTTGGCTGCTGAGGTTTTGGGCATGGTTTCTTTTTTAGCCTTTTCTTTCTGGGCACCCGACATCTGAGGCAAGAAAAACTGGGGAAATGGCATCAGCTGAGGTCTTTATACCTTCCGGCGCATTGATGTCAGGATAAATGCGACCCCAGCTGGCGCCCGATCCAGACTTTGGGATTCTGGCTGATCGGGGGCTGCTGCTGGCAGGAAGACCCCTACAGTGATGACTGCAACAGTGAAAACACTCGAACATCTACATTTATGGTAAGAGCACACAACTGTACTTTCTACTATCTGCTTGCAGAGCATTCATAGCTTTAATGGCCGACTAATCTTCCCATGCAAAGACATGAAACCTACCCAACAGAGGGCCACATACAAGGAATTCCCATACTATGCAGGAGATCTGAGGACAAACAAAACTATTGGGGGCTGTCAGGGATAAGAAGTCAGCAGTAGCTGAGGAAAAACAAGCTGAGTAAAAATTATGATACTCTTAATTTACCAGTCAGTTTTTGTTCCAGCCTAACTTATGATTATGAGATTTAAGTAGTCACTAAAAGTATGAGGTTACAAATACAATTAGCGAAAATGATGCTTCCTCATAGGGATGCTGAACTCATTTTTTGTAACAGGGTAAGGAACTTGATAATCCAAAATGACCACAGAGTACATCCACTAATCCTCCAGGTTGAAGGAGTCAAATAAAATGGTTTAGACACCTACTAATGTTGCCTCCTGAGCACCTCCCATGTAATGTGTCGCAGGCAAAAGTCATTAAGAGGGTTCCTCTGCACAAACTTGGAACACACTAGAGGTATTATATGACTCAGCCTGCCTAAAAGTGCCTTGTGATCCAAAAAAGTGAGCCAAAGAGTTTTGCAGGGTATAGGGAAGTCTGGTCAGATCTACATAGCATACCATTACTTCAGCCTCACCAGGACATGTAGTGTAGAAAATGGATGGAATTATAGCAAGAGGTAACAATGGAGAATGATCGTGGTCAGATTTAGTTGAGGGGTGACAAATGGTGAGCAATTATCTCTGTATAACATCTATAAAAATGGCAGGGGAGGGCACCTTCAATAAACAAAGTAATTATTATTTTATGGTATTTAATAAGAGCCCTTTCACACAAAATATGTTCTGAGTTAAGTTTTAAATTAACTTGAATAAACAATGGGAACAGTGCGAGCAATCTCAACATTCTAAAAGTACAGAGGTAGAACATGTCCCGTACCAATGACCAACTCCATCTTGCCCAAAAGTACAATTTGGCAATAACAAATGGTTTAGGACACTGAGAAAACTGAGAAACAGTACATGTTCACCCATGTCCCCATCACTCGTGTATTCAAACATTTTACTTCACTGTCAAACAGCTGTTAGAATAATAAAAACACCTTGGAAGGGTTAACAATCTAACCATGTGAACTCTGATCTTACAGTCTCATAATTACCAGGAAACATGGTTGGGGAAATGCAACATTTGGGCAATATGCTCAGGGAGATAGCACTCAGGAACAGATGTCAATCACTCACAAAGAAGCCATGTAGACAATCTTAGTTTACTTTCCTCAATGCTACTCAACATTGCAGACCCTGGTATGTTGACATCTCACTTTTAAGTGCATACACTCTTTTCATCACTGCTACAAAAGCAGGCCTCAATATTCTGTTGAATATATCACTCTAGGGAGTTTTGTATGCCCAGCATATGTCAGTAGCATAGCATGGATGGGGTAAAGGGGACAACTGCCCTGGGTGCAAAGTTAAGAGGCATGCTTTTTTCTGTACTGAAATGCAGGTTCAGAGAAGTACCTAAGCTTGAGTTCAGCATTTTTTCCCTCTTCACTTGAAGAGCTGGAGGCTATGGATTGCCTGTCCTACTGCAGAAAGTCAATTGCACAATAAGCCTAACAATTTCTTTTTTTTTTTTTTTGCTGTTCAATTGAGACCGGGGGGGGGTGCTTGGATTTGGTGGTGTATGACTGATGGATTTCCTGTAATCTGAAGATGTTTTATTTTATTTATTTATTTGCTCTTTGCTTGAAGAACTGGGGGTGGGGTGGTGAGTGGACTGTTTGCCCTACTATAGGAAGCAGTCGGCTTTCTGCAGTAAGTATTTTTTTTTGTTTGATCTTCACTTAAAGAGCTGAGGTGATGTTGCACAAGGGCACAGGGGGCAAGATGACCCAGCCACAGCTCTGGCACATGTGTTGGTTTCCATCCCATTCATAATCAGGAGCACTGCTTCCTTCTGTTCTACCATTCTCTCTGCTTGTCTCCATATAGTCCTTTATAAGTAACAGTGATATATTTCACTGTACCTCATCAACTTCTTTGTCATTGCATGTGTATTGTATATGTTTTTTTTTTTTTTTTTGGGGGGGGGGGTGCAGAGATATTCATTTTTCTTTGAACTTATCCAAATACAGTCAACAAACATTCTGTTTCTCATGAACTAAACTACACTGGTTGACAAATTTAGCATGTTGTTTTACTTTCAATAACTGAATGTGCTCTCTACTTGAAATGTATTTTTTGAATGGCATTACCTAACAGAGCATTCATATATGAATAGAGTATAAACAAAAGCCTCCTGCCATTAGCAGAGCCCCTGTTAATTTAGCAGATGGCTTTGTTAGTGGACAAATCATTTCAGCTTAACGGACTGAACTAAATGAAATAATGGAAAACCTTTTGCTAACTAAATTAAATTATTTGTAAATTAATTGATTTCTACAATGCTGTTTTGGAATATATATTGGTATGAAAGTAGGGAAGAAGCAGTTCTGTCACAGAAATGCTTTTTGCCATAAAGCAATAAATGTTCAGTAAGCAGACATCTAAACTGAAACTGAATGGTTGTTTTCTGGATATGTAATTCAGAAGCTATATTTAAATGTGTTCACCCAGAATTTGCAGCAGGAATAATATGTTGTTAAACAGTGCACAGTGGTGGCTAATTTTATAGGCCTTAGACACATTTGCTGATGTTATATAGTAGTATTATTAGAGTTCATATACAGGGCTGCAACTTAGAAATCTAACTTTATAATTACATCAAAGAAACACATCAGTGTGAATGGGACAGGCAAACAGTAGACCAGTACAGTGTGAAATTGTATGATGGAGAAATATTTAACTGTGTGACCGAAACAGCAGCTGTATAAACACATTTTTATATGTACAGAATTAGTTTCATATTCATCTGGGTTCCTAACAACTGTATCATGTATTCATCAATTTGTTTGTGCTTGTTTTTGGACTACACACATATACAGGAACATACAGAATAATTCAACTATCAAAACTGCAGGAAGAATTATAGACTACAGAATATCACTAAGACATGCATTCACTGCAAAATCATAAAATAATATAAAAGCATAAAATAATCATTGCATTCAGTGCTGGAACACTGTAGAAAGATAAAGACTTGTCAATAAAAAAATAGTGCAACAAGCGACCTTTGCTGTATAATTACTGCAGATACATAATGATTGTGTTTCCTTTAAGGAAAAGAACATACTCCAGGTGTTACAAAGTACTGTGTTTCACATGTTCAGTTGCATGTATTACATTTCACAAAACTACATACTAAAGCTGTTACCCTGATGCATTTTCTGTCTTTTTGTATTTGAGGCCACTGTGCAAGTTTAGTCATTAAAAGTAAGTTTACTGTCCATGAGTAACTACTGCTGTACCAATCATGGATGTGTGACCTTTAATCCAACTTTCCTACTCACAATTTGGTGAAACACGAGCGGCATGAATCATCATCAGTAAAAAACTCTAACTGGAGTATTTCTGATATTAAATCAGTATTCAAACAGACAAATAATGTAGAATACAGTAAAACTTTACAAAATTCACCAACATTTTCCACTCTGGTTTTGTTAAAGAAGGTAAGGGATAAAAAAATGCATTGTTATGAATCAAGGTATGTAGAAACTGCATATTTAAGCAATTATTATGTGAAAGTGCTGACACTGTTCTTTTTTTAGAAAGATTTAATCCACATTTTTCAGAAATTATGCTTCCTAAGTAAAAGGGATGACATAAACACTATCAGTCATGAAAAATACTGCATTACTGTATGCAATTCATTGTGGTATTTCATTAAAATCGGTATTTAGTCTCTTTGATGTTGCAACAGGGTTGCTGGCAATGATTGCACAATAGGTTGATAAGCAGTTTGTAATACGATGTGCATGATTCATGATTAGAATTCACACTTTGTTAAACTGACAGTCTTCATTCTCCTTAATTTTATACTTCACACACTGTTAGCCCATCTCATAAATTAATTTGCAAAGTACTATTTCATAGATATTTTTGTATAACATTTTCACAGTCTGGAAGGTGTGTTCACTTCTTAAATTATGTTATGCACTTAGTTCACTTAATAAAAATCAAACAGTAAAATATAACTATAAAATACGTGCTACAAAATAATCAAATCGAAAATATTAGGTAGTTCACAGCTGAGTTAAAAATGGAATATCCTTTATTTCAATAAAGGATATTTCAATAAAGGATATTCCATTTTTAACTCAGCTGTGAACTACCTAAAATTTTCGATTTGATTATTTTGTCACATGTATTTTATAGTTATATTTTACTGTTTGATTTTTATTAAGTGAAATGAGTGCATAACATAAATTCGGAAGTGATCATCACACCCTCCACACTGCGAGGTTTCTTCTTGGTTTGTTCAGGACCCAGTATAGGTTGCATAGTGGGTTTTTCTGAGACTTCGAGGGATACCACGGATTTCCCTTTTTGTATAACATTTTCTGACATTCTGCTTTGGTGACAAATGTACTTTAATTTCACAACCAAAATAAATAAATCATAAGAAAGTATAATTGGCCAGTTTACCACAGATTTCTCTTTTTGTAAAACATTTTTCTGACATTCTGCTTTGGTGACAAATGTAAATAAATCATAAGAAAGCATAATTGGCCAGTTGTACATGTAGTTAGAGATTGCACTGTCTTTAAATTAGAGATTGCACTGTCTTTAAATTATTTTATTTCTTATATTTTGACAATTATTATATTTAATTGTGTAAGAGTGTAGCATGGTAAAATGAATCCCTTTTAGTGACTATAGTTCAGAGTTATTGCCATGTGGGATTGTTCTGTACTTTATTTTTGGATTATTTTATTTTTTGTAAAACCTACCCTTACTGTTTAGACTTGAACTGTGGTCTAATTTGTATTTTTGCTTGTCTAATCAGGCATTGTAGAGGGTAGCAGCTTGGAACTGGATTATCAACCTGAAAGAGAGGTAACCAAGACTAGTAGAAACAAAAACAAACATAATACATTGAAAGAAATGTTTGTGGCTAACATTAATACTAATCCATTGCTACATCTGAATTTTAATACAGCAGAATTGAATAATGAGTCTTTGAACACATTTTTAGAGCAATTTAATACTATCTATAAGTAGGTGGAAGTGGCAGCATTTAAACTAAAAAAACTGCAGTGGCAATGCTTTCATCTTCAAGCGTGCCTGCATTACAATATAGTACAGAGAGGTTTGCGTGTGAAATGTATGTCTTCCTATGGGAACATGCACCCTGAATTGTTAGCCAAATGGTAAGAAATCAATATGGATATGAGTTGCAAGTATATAAAACTCCTGCTTGAGTACTTTTAACCTATAGAAAAGGATGGAAAAGGATGTGGTGCAGTTTATAGAGACAAAACAAGTCGAGTTACCGGACTCATTATTGGTTAAATTTGAGGATCTTCAGCATGCGCTTATACTCTGTGATGATAAGTTGAAAAATATAAAAACAGAAAAGCTTACACATGATTACACTGATTTTAAGCAACTACATATCTTTGAATGGCCTAAGCAGGAGGTTCAGAAGAAACAGGAGTCGCATGCTGACCCTCTAGTGATTAACACAGCTGAACAGATTCCATTCACAAGAAAGGGTCATGACTCTCTGAATCAGAAGCAAGGAATATGATCTTCAAAGAGCAATAAGCCCACAACAGTCATAATAGATAAGGAGAGTGCATGAACAGATGATGAATGCAGAGTTAATAACAACATATATGATTATACTATTGACACACAAGCATCTGCCAGTACTTGGGCAACAGGAGATCGTCATAAAGATAAAATAACACATTCATTATTTTTTTTTCTGATCTTCCGATACTTTTGAGACAAAGAGATTTATACAGGAAAGCTTGTTCATAGAGCAGGGACAGGAAAAAGCAAAAAAATATCTACATAGCATCTTCTATAACTAGTGAATCTAGCTTGCCTGAATCTAAGTATGAGTTGACTGAGACCCAAAATGATTTATTAAATAAAGGTTTATCATTTGTACCAGAGGCAAAATCGAGGCACAGTGAATTTGCATTTGATATTAAATGCTTTGCAAGGAATGTGGCCCTGAAATGCATGTTTCCAGACACTTCAAGAACAAACAGTGTGACTTTAAATACAGTGTTTAAGAAACCAAGCACAACAGTGCCTGTGCTTCACCCTGTAGTTAACACCTTCATGAAGATTTGTGAAAATGAGGTGTTTCATTGCATAATAACAACAATAATAGATGGTTTCATAATTTAAATCAAGAAGAAAAGCAGGCAATGAAGCAATTAATGGATGATAAAGATGTAGTTGTAAGACCAGCAGACAAAAGAAGAGCAATAGTGATTATGGACAGAGGCTGGTATGATATGAAAATGTGAATACTATCGAGTGAAGAAAGAACCTATAAGCCATTGCAGAAATATGAATTAAACAAGATTATACATGCAATTGAGGCTAATATTTATGACCTTATGATTATACATTTAATTACTCCAGAGTTGTATGAGTTTTTCTAAGTGAGGGACCCTGTTATTCCAGTCATAAAGGGTCTACCCAAGATCCTTAAGGATCACTTAGCTCCACCTATGTGGCCAATAGTGTCTGGGAATGGGTATACCTGATTACACCAAAAGCTGAGAAGAACGACAACGAGATAACCGACAACAAAGAAGACCGACAGTTGAGAATCCCAACGCTGAGAACACTGACATGTTAAGGTAAGTGTGCAATAAGGATGGACATCAGGGTCAGGGTGTGGGTAAGGTAAGTATGTGATAGTGACAGATGTTAGGGTAAGGTGCAGGTGAGGTAAGTGTGCAATAGTGACGGACTTTAGGTTTAGGGGTGGGTTAAGTGAGTTAGGGTTAAGGTGCCGGGAAGGTAATTGTGCGATAGTGACAGACTTAAAGGTTAGGGGCAGATTAAGTGAGTTAGGGTTAGGATGCAGGTAAGGTAAGTGTGCGATAGTGACGGACCTTAGGGTTAGGGTTTGGGTTAAGGTTAGTGCATATATAGTTGTGTATGTAAGGTTTAGTGTAGGTTTGTAAGGTTTTTGCCGTGCTTGTGTTGTGTGTGTGTGTTTTCCGGGAAAGTTATTTGGTTTGTTGATTGTCGGGATTGTGGTTTGTCGGGCATGTAAAGTTTTGTGTTTTTGAACTTTCGGTTTTGTTGTGTCGGTTATTTCATTGTTGGTGTTTCGGCATGTCGGTGTTATCAGGTAGACCCCTGGGAACGGATGGTCCACAGAACGTACGTCTGTTTATACAGAAAACAAACTGAAGAAGGTGTTAACCAAAGCCACTACAGTTTTAAAAGACACTGAGGATTTTTTAACAGCTCACTCTGGATATTATCAAGTGTCCCAAAAGATGAAGGGGTACTATTAGTTACCATGGATATGAGGAATTTATTTACCATTGTTCCCAATGAGTCTGGTATTGACTCAATACGGAGATTTTTGACTACAAATAGAGCTTATGGGAATATTGAGGTCACACAACTTTAATCTCTGCTAGAGATCATTCTAGAGAATAATGTGATTCTGTTTATAGAGGAGTATTATGTACAGAAGTGGGGTGTAGCGATATGCATCTCATGTGCCAATTCTTATTCTAACATAGTAATAGCACAATGGGAACTGAATTATATTTTTACTGACTCCATCTGGAAGAATTGTTTGTTGTTCTACAAGAGATTTGTGGATGACATATTTCTTCTTTGGGATGGTGATGTGGAACAACTACACTCATTTGTTGAATATCTCAAATCTACCACTATTTATTTTAGATTCTGATGTCCACAGATCTCCACACATGATACATTTTTTGGATGTTACTTTAATCAAGGATGAGAATGGATTTATTGAGACGGAAGTGTATCGTAAGAACTGTTGGAAAAATAATTTTGTACATCGTACAAGTATGCATCCTCAACATATTTTTCCACAAGTTATTAGAAGTCAATTCCTTCATAATTCAAGATTGAATATGAATAACAGTGAATATGAATTGGAAATTAAGAAGACTAGAGACCATCTTTATGAGAGAGGTTATAAACCCACAGAAATTAGTAATGTATTACGGGATGTTGAACAACAGAAGAATGATAAAGGAAAACCATATTTCCATAGGAACACAGAGGGTAACGTATGTTGAGAAAGCCATCTATAATCCAATGAGGTGCATGCTAACATATAGTCAAGATGTGAGACAGATATGTGATGCAATAAGGAAGAACTGGAGGATCTTGATGGTGGATGATAGCATTAAATATAGTAGGTGATTACCCACAGTTCTGTTTTAAGAACAAACCAAATTTGAAACAACTTATTTACAAAGAAACGCACATGACGTGGACTATGAATTTTTTGAGTAAACAGGGAACTTTTAAATGTGGCCAATGTAGAGCTTGTCCATATATTTCAACATCTGGTAACCAAGAGGACGTATAAATTGAGAGGATATGCTGATTCTGGAACAAAAAATGTTATATATGTTGCAATATGCAGAGCCTGCCCCAGTTTCTCTATTGGGAAGATGAATTGTCATTTAAGAATTAGGATCCAAACGCATATAAGGGACATTAAGAATAAAGTTAATACAAATGCGCTATTGAAACATGTTTTACAATACGTGACTCATAGTTTTTGTTTTAGAAATAATTTATGAGAACCCAAGGAAGGGTAATCTTAAAGATGAAATGTTCACACAGATCGATTTTAAGGATGACAAACGGGAGAAAAGGTGGTTAGTTAAGAAGAGAAGTTGTTAGAAATTACATGTGAAAGGGTTAAAACATAGCCTTAGAATGGCTATAATACACAATTGTATTTATTCTGCACCATTTATTACTGCTTGGTAGTAGCCTGATTAAATTGTAGCTGTTACTCTAAGCCTTTTGGTTTAAGCACTTGGGCTCCAGACCAGTTGTTTTACATTAAGAAGGTTTGTGGTCTGCATTGTTGTGGGAGGAGAGGCTAGATTCTGCCCTTCTGAGCTGTGAATTTCTGGTTAAAGGCTTATTGTGCCTGCTTATTTGAACTGTTTCTTTCTGAAATTGGTGCGCCTTGGTTGTTGTAGCATAGACTAAATTCAGGCACCCTGAATCTAGTTTTGCTTGTATAACTTGATCACTAATCCAGGCCATCTCTTTTGGAGAAGGTTTTCCTGCTCCCTAGTGGCAGGAGTGTGCAGTTAGAACTTGTCTGATTGAAAACTGCTGGAACAGGGCTCAGTGTTGAGCTTTTTTACTGGTTAATTGGGTAATTTGTTTAAATAAGTTTGCTCGTTTTCTATTGTTATATAAAAATTGCACTTTATTCATCTGCTTTTACTGTATTTGTGTTTCTTCCTACTTTATTACTTTATTTTGCTTTTGCTGCTTGTTATTAAAAGTATTTAATTGCATTTATTCTGCTGCATTTATTACTGCTTGTTAGTAGCCTGATTAAATTGTAACTGTTATTCTAAGCCTTTGGTTGAAGCACTTGGGCTTCAGACCAGTTGTTTTACATTAAGAAGATTTGTGGTCTGCACTGTTGTGGCAGGACAGGTAGCTTACATCCTTCTACATTGGGAGTTGCTGATTGAAGGCTTAGTGTCTGTTATTCTAAAAGTGCATTAGGTCTGGTTTAAGCACTTGGGCTTTTTGGCCAGTTATTTTACATTAAAAAGGTGTGGTCTGCACTCTTGTGGGAGGAGAGGGTAGATTCTGCACTTCTAAGCTGAGAGTTTCTGGTTAAAAGCTTATTGTGCCTGCTTATTTGAACTGTTTCTTTCTGAAATTGGTACACCTTGTTTGGTGTAACATAGACTAAATTCAGACCTGCTGAATCTAGCTTTGTTTGTATAATCTGAGCACTAATCCAGACCATCTTTTTTTGGAGAAGGTTCCTCTGCACCCTAGTAGCAGGAGTGTGCAGTTAGAACTTGTCTGATCGAAGACTGCTAGAATGGGGCTAATTTTTTAGCTTTTTATTGGTTAATTGGTTAATTTGTTTAAATCAGTTTGCTCATTTGCTACTGTTATATTAAAAAATATACACTGTATGCATCACCGCTTAGCTAGGGTTAAACCATTCCCGACGCCATAAAGTCTGCTCTTCAAATTTTCCCTTAGAATTAGCCAGTTTTTTTAGTTTTAGCACTTAAATCTGTTTCTTTGAGCTCAGCACTTGTTCAGAACTCATTGTAAGCACTAAATAAGCTACAAATTACTACAGCACCCAACTTTTCTCATTTGTCTAGAGGAAAACAATTTATTAAGCACCTATCCAGGCATGTCTAAGGGTCAGCTCCCAGTGTTTTCTCTTGTCTACCTGATGAATCTGGGCATCTTGGGGCAATGCAGCATTTGCCTCATGTACACAGACAACCCTCTCCTCCTACCATCCAACGCTACAACCTGTGAGAGATGTACTTATATAGCCAAACTGGAAGCTAAGCTCTCTTCACCCATGACTGGACTAGACAGTCAAGAGGAGAAGGTAAACACTTGCACCACACCACACTCATCACATAGTCCCTCAAAACCTATACCACCAAAACACACACATAGAAACATGAAACACACACCTACATTCATGGAGGCTCTCAATAAAAATATGCGCAAGCAACAGAGACCTCCAAAGCAGAAACACAAGCAACCTCCACCCCCCAACACAACCCAAATGACACATAGCCCACAAACTCAGTGTAACACTCAACCACAGACCATAAGGCATAACAATGTACCCAACACTTTAGTCATAGGTGACTCTATAGTCAGGCACACTGATGTTCCACTCACCAAGGTAAACAAGGAGAAAGTTACTGTCAGCTGCTTGTTGGGTGCCAGGATCCACCACATAATGCATGCACTCAGGTCACTCCACAAGTACAAATATGACTCTGTCATTGTCCATGTTGGTGTGAATGTCATGAGACATACCTCCCTGGACTACATGAAAAGAGACATGTAGGAGCTCTACAATCTTGTAACCCAGGCAGGTATGACCCTAGCCCTGAGTAGCATCCTGCCATCACCCAGACTGATACCACAATACAAGGACAAAATGATTGACTTCAACAATTGGCTAAGCTTCTGATGTCATTCTAAGGGGACCCAGTATCTGTCTGCCTGGGATGACATGATCGACAGAGCACGATGCTTTGCCAGACATGGTCTGCACCTGTCGCCCTTGGGATTCCAGATACTGGCTAAGGCTCTCGCCACCCCTATAATGCCTTTTTTAGGCAAGGTTCAAATGACAATTTCACCACCTTAACAGGTACAAGCAAGCAAAATCTGAGGGTAATGCTACTCAATGCTAGAAGTCTAAACCTCAAAATGCATTCCCTTGAGACACTCATTAAAATGGAGAACATCAACATCTGTGCAGTGACAGAGACCTGGTTCAAGGCTCCAGAGAGCACCCCTGCATTATCAGGCTATAATTCATACCACACCTTTTGGCCACCAAACCTGGACCAAAACACTAAAGGCAGAGGCATGTCCATATTCATTAAGGATATCCACACCTCCAGGCTAGTTGCTCAGCATAATGCATCCAAGATTATCCAAGTGCAACTAACTCTGTGCAAGACCGCAATCCAAATTGTAACTTGCGACAGATCCCCCACCATGCCTCAGGATTCCCACTCCTCATTTCTTGATACACTGGAAAATACTAGGGTGCAATCCAACACCCTAATAATGGTCAATTTCAACTACTCCACCATTAACTGGGAAAACTACTCATGTACCAACTCTTATGCTCAAGGTTTTCTGGAATTCATAAATTCCAATGCATTGAATCAACTTATCCACACCCCCACCAGGGGCAGCAATATCCTAGACCTGGTCATTACCAACATGGATGACTGGTGTTCCACACCAGAGGTCAATTCCTTGTTGGTCAGATCCAACCACAAGCTAATCATCCTAGACATCCACATCCCGCCCCCACTCCCCATTAGGGAATCCACCATAAATAATTTCTCCAAAGCCAACTTCACACTTCTTAAGACAAAAGTGGCAAACTTCACAACACCCGTGCAGATGGACAATAGATGTACGACTGCTGAATCCTACACAAATGCACTTTATAAGCACTTACACAAGTGCATGGATCATGCTATCCCTAACAAAACCAAGATGCTATCCTCCAAAAAAAGGAAACCAATCTGATGGTCCTCTGCCATAAACAAACTCTACAACAGAAGAAGAAACTGTTGCAAAAAAAGTAAAATTCCATGATTTGAGGAACTCCCTGGTCAGCCTCAGTAAGAAGCTGAGATGCCTCATAAAATTCTCCAAAGCTAGCTACGAAAACAAAATTGCCACTGATTCTAAAGACAACCACAAAACAGTCTATAACTATGTCAAGAATCTCAATGGCAACACTCAGATCTGCCCTGAGTTACAGCACAATGGCTCTAAATATACAGAATCAACTGATATTGCCAAAATCTGGTCAGATAGGTTCATTGCTAACTTTACCCCCCTTTCACCCCTAAAGGGCCCATCTCTATACTGGAAGAATGCAAAGTTCCTGTAATCATGGCTGCACATGTAAAAAACACACTCTCCAAAGCCAAGAACACAGCATCCATGGGACCTGACAACATCCCAGGCTGTGTTCTACGTGAACTGCAGAATGAACTGGTACCCCAGCTGAGCACCGTGTTCAATCATAGCCTCACCTCAGGCTTTGTGCCCATTGAATGGTGCACAGTGACGGTTATCCCACTCCACAAAGAGGGAGCTACCATGGACCCTGGGAACTACCTCTCCATTAGCCTAATGAGCCTGGTCTGCAAGGCCATGGAATGTATCATCATGAATCTTATACACAAAGACATTGGTAATCTCCAAACTCTGGACCCCACCCAGTTCAGGTTTGTAAAAGGCAGATCATGTCTCCTAAACCTGATAGACTTCTTTGAAGCAGTCACCAAAGCTGTAGGTGAGGGTAAGATGGTTCACATAGCCTATTTAGATCTCACCAAGGCTTTTCACACCATCCCCCACTCTGGAATTATAGATAAACTCACTAAACTAGGTATAAATCCATATGTCACAAGATGGGTTGCCTACTGGCTCACTGACAGAACCCACGGTGTGAAAGTAGCAGACTCCAAATCTGACTTCAGACCAGTGAAGAAGTGGAGTACCACAGGGTTCAATCCTGGGTCCTCTCCTGTTTGGTATCTACTTTTCTGAAATACAAGCTATCACAGAAGGTCTTTGGCTAACAAAGTTCACAGATGACTGCAAAGTAGGAGCCATAATCAAAACTCCTAATGATGTGGACATCCTACAAAAGGGCCTCACAGAGACAGATGCCTGGTGTCAAAGCCATGGCCTCAGTCTTAATGCCAAAAAGTGCATTGTCATCCCCTTTGGTAAAAACTCTGTACCAATGAGCTACCACATAGGTAGCAGTCTACTTAACACTAAAAGTGTGATAAGAGACCTTGGGACACAGGTGGACAGTAGTTTCTCCTTTGATAAACACATCGCCACATAAGTCAGGAAATCCTTCTACATGGCACACCTCATCACAAAAGGTTTCTCATCCAGGAAAAAAGAGGTCATTGTTCCCCTCTACTCGTCACTCATTAGACCCATAATAGAGTACAATACCCCTTTTGTTATGTACCTCACAAGACATCTACAACAACTGAAAAGGCTGCAGAAATACCTCACAAAGAGGATTACCAGCCTCAAACAGATGCCCTACGCAGACCGTCTCAAAAAACTCCAGCTTTACTCCGTCGCATATTGCCTACTCAGAGGCGATCTCTGCCTGACATACAAAGCTATGACAAACCCAGCGCTGTTGGACATGCTCCACTTAAAGAAATCCCAGTCCCTCCAAGCTACACGCTCTAGGGACCTAAACCTTGTCACTACAATAAACAGAACATGCAGGAGGGATATATTCCTGTCCCAGAGACTTCCCATACTCTGGAACAAACTACCTATCTATGTCAAACAAAGCTCCTCATTAGCACTCTTCAAGAAAAATCTTGATGATTGGATGGGAAATAAGAAATTCACCCCGGGGATCACCTCTGTGGCTCTGCTGGACAGTGGCACAGGAAAATAATTTTCTTGGGTGGCGAAAGCTAGGGTACCTTTTTGGCTAGTCTTATATAGGCCCTAGGGCCAATAGCCTAGTACCTACCTATGAACCTATGAACCTATGTAGTTAAGGGTCACAAAAAAGGAAGTGTTGTGTCATAGAAGGAAATAATGCTTTGAAATAATTTCTTGCATTATAAATTTAGCACCTAAGTGAAGGCTATTACTGTATTTTCTTAGATGTTTGTTAGTAATGGGTTAAAGCTCAGTCATAATGTAGTATCCAAAAATTTAATCCATAATGCTCATGGGTAAATTCAGACATAGTTGTCAAGAAAACATTCATCTTAGGTTACTTTTTTGATTAGCTTAATTAAAACTATGTAAGAAAATTGATACATTGCCATATGCTGTAAGAATGTGTTATGTTTTTGTATTTGGAATATAATGACTCATTTCTACAAGTCTTGAAAAAAATTCTTTGTTAGAGAATAGTTTATTTAGTGTTTGACAAGATTAGCAATATAGGTGGAATGACTCTAGAAACTCTGGTTGGGTTTAATCAATCTCCTGGCTTCCA
>NC_056735.1:1832580287-1832717787 GCF_019279795.1 Protopterus annectens
TGAATCCGCACACTCCTCTTACTTAAACATGCTTTAAATATACTAAACACATTTCCACAACAATGGAAAAAATGCAAAGACAGCCTACATCAAAATTATATCTAGTGCCTTTATATATATATTTGTGTCTTTCGGCTTTTTCCCAGGTAGGGGTTGCCACAGCGGAACTCCGGTCCGCTCATAATTGGTAGTGGATTTTTACATAATGGGTTACCAGCCCTGATGCACAACCTTCAACGAAGGCATGCCCCATTCACTTATGCCTCCACACAGAAGACGCTCTAGCTGAGAATCGAACGGGATAACGTCTTGCTATAAGACGACAACGCTACTGCATATATATATATATATATATATATATATATATATATATATATATATATATATATATATATATATGTATATATATATACACCTTATGATCACAATTCACTAAAAATACAAATTTACTGGCAGTTCAGCACATCCTAAGACATTTAAAACATATAAAAAAGAGAGACAGAGAGAGAGAGAGTGAGAGAGAAAGAACTTCAGCAATGGTTGACAACTCCTGGGGGAGAAAAATGGAGCAGAGGGAAGGGAATTGTTTGAATTTTAAATAATAGCAATGAATAAGTCATGCTGTTTATACTGTGTCTGCAATGCTGAATAATATCTATGTTACATTATACTTTATTATGTGCTAAGTGGCATTGTATTGAAAAGTTTATAATAAAACTAAAACATGGCATTGTATTAAAAAGTTTATTAACTGGAAAAACAAACTTTAGATGAAAGTTGCAATATAGCCCCTGTGTTGAAACACAGATCTTACCTACGCTGATTATGATTTATTATAATTATATTCACTATAATTATATTTACAATATTAATTTGCTCACAAATGTGACCTAATCAGATTTATTCTGTCTAGTATAGATCAAATTAAATAGTTTAATATGTAGTACAATGTTTTTGCACATAATATGGTTATTAGAGTTACACATACATTTATATATATGTGTTATTTATTTATATATTTTTTTACACATTTTTTACATGTGTTTCATATTAATGTGTGTACAATTACATTTATATGTACACACACATAATTTTATTCTTATATACACATGTGTAGACATTTATGGGGCATATATATGTGTATATATATATATATATATATATATATATATATATATATGTATATGTATGTATGTGTGTGTGTGTATATGTGTATTTGTTAGTATACATATGTGTATTATTGTACTTTAAATGTATTTATTTTAATGTATTTATTTCTATTGGAAAGTTAGGAAATTCGATAGATGGGTGATCAATATGTTTTTAATAAATATTGGTTTGTACATATTTATTTGTTTAAAGGAAGTGATGTATTACGTATAACAGCTGATTTTTAACAAGGCTGCCAGTAGTATAAAATCTGGTTGGCGCCTTTTTTGTGTTTTTAGCCTCTGAGGAAGCTACATTTATGTAGTAGCGAAAACGCCATTTATTTTTTGCTTTAATAAAACTGCGTTAAGGCTTTTGACTATTTTGGTGGTTGAGCTCTCTTCCTTTGTATTAAAAAGTTTATAATAAAAAACTTAAAAAAAAAAAAGAAAAAAATGTCAGCATTTTTTTTATTATTCAGAGATCCACTCCAAGGAAGGAGTAAAAGAGCAGAGACTTATTTTTAATCTTTTTTCTTACCTTACCAGATAATTAATGCCCTTCCAGTGATGGTTAGACTGCCATCCACCTGTGGCACTGCCCTTCCAGTAGTGGTTAGACTGCCATCCACCTGTGGCACTGGGCCTCACAACATCCTTGGGCATACATTAGTTCCCTTATAATGCCCACACTGCAGGTCATTATTGCTTGGACAGCAAATCCTTTTAGTAGGGTTTTCCGTGAATAACAAATAAGTTATGTTCAAATTAGAAAAATAGCAATATCATATGTGCCTTAACTTTTTTTGAGCTAAACTTACAGTCTGCATACAGGAAATGAAGACTGCTGACTAGAAAGGTAATCTTACTAAAGTGAAATATATACATTTCCTAAGAAAATTATCTGCTATATACAATGAACTTTTTGCTATAAAATGAACTAATTAAACCTAAAAAAAGAAAGGGAAGAAAAGAATATCAAATAAAGTAGTCCCTTTCCCACTCCCTTACTTTAGTTAATAAAAAGTTTCAAAAACAAATTATGAATAAACATAATTTGCAATGAGAGTCAAAACAAGTGGTAAGTATCCCTCACTGAAGGAAAGTGAATATCTAATCCTTGTTGGCATTAATTTGAACAGATTCTCCACAACATTTTAAATGACTCATAATTCACCACTTAGACTGTAGTCGACTAACTGAATATTGTCTTCCTGGAACTGGTGTGGCCTCCAATTTTAGTTGTTCAGAAAGCACAACCTACCATAGTGTCATACAGAGTACAAGGCAGAAACAATCAACAGACCATTTATGCCTAGTTAGCACCCACCAGCAAAGGGATGCCATAATGGTTAAGGTGTTTACCTCTCAGACACAAAATACGTGGTTTGAGTTGCACCCTAAAAAGTGTATTTGGCTAGGCTTAAAATGCCCTACAAGGACAGCTAGCCTAGTACTTACCTATGAACTGGCAAGGGGCACCTCCTGCCTCCAGGCAGTCTATGTTTAGTCATTGAATGGACTAAACATTGAATGGCTAATCATCAAACTCAAATCATTGAACATTTATTCATCAAGCATTCACTTCATCGAACCTGTGAGACAGGGAAAGTAACTAGTTGGCCAACACTTCCCCATGTTAAACACGGCAGTATTTCAAACACCTTTTCCCCACTTTAGTGTGGTCTTGGAGTTGGTATATATAGTTGGGGGGGTGTGGGCAAAGCCCCCCCACCTGGGTGGGTTTGAAATACTGCCATGTGTGAGATGGGGAAGTGTTGGCCAAGTAGTTACTTTCCCCATCTCACAGGTTGGATAAAGTTAACATTCAATGAATGAACATTTGCTGATTTGCATTTGATGATTAGCCGTTTGATGTTTAGCAAATCTGATGACTAAACATAGACCTGCCTCCAGGAAGACAACATTTTTACACTCAGCCAGAACCCATAACCAAAGAGTACTTTCTGCCTCCAAGAGGGCAAAACATTTACACCTAGCCAGCATACATCATCAAAGGCTGTCTTCTGATTCCAAAAGGACCATTCATTTTTCATTAGAACAGACTTTATGGATATCCATACAGCTGTCAAGATTTTTGTTAAAGGCAACTGGGATATCACATTCTTTAATATGTATAGATGCTAGTAAGCATAATGGTCTGAAGCTACCCCACTAGTGGGTTCTCGTTATTTGTTCATGGAGATTTAGATCCTTTTATATGCAATCATTTTGCGAAGATGGAGAACAGATAAGGGTAGGGTCCAAATGAAGAGAATAAAGAAAATTAGGATCCTTTGAGACATGAAAAGGCAGACCTAGGTCAACACATAGTAGTCTATAATAGTGAGAACACAGGAATGGTGTTTTTAGATGGTTTTATAGTTAGTCTTTATACCATTTTTTGCAGAATAAAGTTCTGGCTCTTTTTATTTGTTTGATGAGATTGGATGCATATATGCCAAAGGAGAAGAATTACAACTTCTTTAGATCTTGATGAGATGCATTTGGATATTAGATGGGACTTAGAGAAGGATTTCCTAACTGCTGTTATGACATTTTGGTCAAAGTACTGTGAGTTGTCTATGGAGTTACTAATGACTGAATTAATCTGGAGAGATGTGCCATCTATACTGCAGGCAATAGAAATGTTACATTTGCTTAATGTGACAATATTGTACTTTTCTGCATTTAGTTTGAGGCTATTATCTTTACACCTAGGCTAATGACCGTCAGGGCCTGTATAAGCCCAGCTTAGCAACCCAACTTAATTGTGTCCCTTTCTAACATGTACATCTGTATTGGATGGGGTATGTTAGTTAAGAGGTTGCTAAAAAGTTCTATGTGTGTAGGGGGTATGTTAGTTAGGGAATGTTTAGTGTCATCCTCAATCGAAAAGATACACGGGGGGGGGGGGGCACAAGGATGAATTTATGATTTTGCATGTAATGGTCAAGGGTAAGGTTGAATAGGCATAGGGATGGACACTGCTTCATATGGATGGTGAGCCTATTCTAGAGCATGCAGATCCTTTGAGACACATATCTGTCTCACCAGTATGTTCTGTTTATGTCTCAAGCAAAGTTCAAATCCCTGGATCTAATGTTCGGTTTGCAGATATGCAAAAGCTCCATCAGGGCTGGATCTAAGGATGCCTTATATGCTAAGCACAGATTGCCTCTCAGAAACGTGTAGGAGATTGATAATAGAGACAGGGCTGTAAGGCAATCTGTGTAGGACAGTGTATTAATACCCTGGATTCTCTTGGTGAGGAATGTCTGCGGGTGTTCAATCTGTTGCGTATGCCTAGTCAGGTACATGACAAAGAGGACATTGCTGTCAGTGATGGATCTGATAAGGGCTGAGTAGAGTGATACTATAACTTCCTTGGACCTAAATACCATATCTTACTTATAAGGTGAATGATGTAGAATGCTTTTCTTACCACCTTTCTGTAGAGTTCTGGTATCAGATTGAACTACAACATCCAGCCTTCAGTAATCAGCAAAGGTATTTAGACAAATGTGCAGGTTTGACATTTGAAGACTGGAGAAAGAGATGTGAATTAAGAGGGTCCCTGCATGGAGCCTGGAGGTACATTAGTCACCCTTTTGCTTTCTGAGGTGGCTCCTGCTACATTAACTCTGCGTGTTTGGTCACACAGCAACTTTGCTACCAACCTTACAATATAAGTACCAGTGTTAAGATATTTGAGTTTATTTCCAATTCCTGTATGGGGATAATGTTGAAGGCTTTGTCCAGACCTAGGTAAGCCTTATGGACTGCAAAGCTTCTGTGACGTTTTTGAAGAAGTAAACTAGAGTTAGTAACAATGACCTACGTTAGACAAAGCCAAACTGATATGGGTCCATAGCAAAAACATTTTTAAGGAGCACACCTAAGAAGTCTGATATGATGTGTTCCATGGTATTATATTAGGTTTGTTAGGTTGATAGAGCTATAGTTATTGTGGTCTTAGGTAGCGCAACCCTTGTGCAGAGGCATCTCAATGTCCATTTTCCAAATTTCATGAATATAGCCTGTGGCAGGAATTAGGTTAAAGAGTTTGGGAGCGGCTCAGACAAGTTGTACTTGGCACTATTTATTGGGCAACTACTTACCTTGTCAGGTCCAATAACTCTCACGGCTTTGGCCTTGAGGACGACAGTTAAGATTTGCTTCAAGATAATCAGAGCAGGTAAAGTATCTTGCAGATCTACAGAACTTCAATAATTATAGGTGATATGAAGTTAGCACCAAATTTATCCAATAGTATTTTAACCATATCCTTATGGTTTGAGTAGGTAACATCATTATGAATTAGTTCAGAACATTGTTGCCGTTGTTAATGTAGGATGACTATTTTTTCCATGCAGTAAATAGTTATTTGGTCATGAGGCATTATTAGTGTATGTATTCTAGTTAATAGCTGAATAATCACAATTGCTCAGCATAAAAGGTTTTCTGTTTATGGGCTGTTCAGCAAGCACATTAAGAAAATGTTCATGGTTGTCAAAGGAAGAACAGGGTAATGTTTAGCTTGCAATCAAATTATTATTTATCTTATTTTGAGTGAGTTGGATATCAATAAGTCCAGTCTGCAGGTCATGGGGTATCAGTCAGAAGATAATAGGGTCTCTGACAAATACTGGCATCCCCTTGCAGTTTTCCATAGGCCTGAAAGTGTGATAAATTGTGAGCTCTGGTATGGATGGAGTGTTAGCTTTACACTGAGTCCCAGTCTCTGGTACAATTGTGATATGGATGTATTCAATTTACAGTAGTGCCTCAAGTTCTGGTAACTTATTCTTAAGACTCCTGGCACTGAGTTGAGCAATTTTAATATAGTCATGTGCTGGAATTTCTTTAGTTCTTGTAATTATGTCAGTATATCCAGTAGCTGGACTGTGCCTAAATGAGGCTGTTTAAGAGCAGCAAAGATTTTGGCCAGTATGTGGAAGCCATGGCACAAAACAGTAGTTGTCCTCTGTGAAGCAAATCCTTGTGTCAGTTATCACATCCGATAAAAAGTGCTTAGTCCTGGTAGGTGCACAAGTACCAGGACTGGAAAAATGACAGTATAGAATCCTCAAGACCCAGAAACATTCCTACAATCGGGCCCAGGCTCAGGGGGACAATGGCACCCCTGTTGTAAAAGGAAGTAGTAGTCTACAAAACTCACATAAACTGATAGGCCAAAAAAGAGCCATAAAGATGATAGAGTGGACTATTAAGGATAAGAAGGAAATAATGTGTTGTTACTATTATGTAAAAAGTCCAGAATCTCCAGACAGAAGATATACAAAAAGATTAAGAAAAAAAATTACAGGAAAGAAAAATACTTGCAGAAGAAAAACTGTCAAATGCAAATGTGTGTTCATTAATACAAAAGATTTATGAAAAACATTATATAGTCCAATAAACCTTGGGCCATATCTAAAAGTAAGTGATTGAGGAAGTGTGAAAATAAAAAAAAAACAAAATCTAGAGATTTTTTTTTAAAAGTATAAAAAGGAAATTTGGACATGGGAAAGAAAGAGAAATCTGATATGATGCGATATTTATGCAAAGGAGAAAGCCAAATTAATCAATACAAAAAAACAGCCCCGAAGACATTCAAAGAGAAATACAGGCAAAGGGATCCAGATATGAAACATTTCATAATATAAAAAATAAGATCACAAAGAGGAAACACAGAACAGAAGATTAGTAAAGTAGAAATTAAAAAAATAGAAGCTGAAGTCATGGAATACTTGCAAAGTGAAGCATTTAGTGTTGAAAGTCTAACACAGGTTATATCACAGCATGATGGAACAATGAGTCCCTCAAGTAAGGAGAAACAGGAGGAGCTAGATACATCTGAAGAAGAAATATGGACATGGGAAAGAAAAAGAGATTTAATAGGTTCATAGGTTAGTACTAAGCTAACTGCCCTTGCAAGCCATTTTAAACCTAGCCAATTATCCCTTGTGAGACTCAAACCCTGCACCTTGTGTTTGTAAGGCAAACAACTTAACCATTATGCCACCCTCCCAACTATAGTACAATATTTATGCAAAGGAGAAGGAAAAACTAATCTATACAAAAAGAGCAGCACCAAAGACATTTGAAGAGAAATATAGGCAAATGCATCAGGATATAAAACATTTTACAATACAAAAAATAAGAAAACAAAGAGGAAAAGTAGAAAAGAGGATTAGTAATGAAGAATTTAAAGAAATAGAAACTGAGCTTATGGATTACCTGCAATGTGAAAGATTTTGTGTAGAAAATCTAACTCTGATAACATCACAGCAGGATAGAGCAATGGATTCCCAAATTAAGGAGAAACCAGTGGAGCGAGAAACATCTGATTAGTTGCTGTATGGAGATACTTTGCAGTCTTCCACAGGAAACCAGTACAAAAGTTCAGTTGGGGTTGCACAGCAAGGAAAAGAACAGGAAACTGGCAACTCTGATGCAGTCGGTTTTGTAGAGTGATAGGCCAGTGAGTTCTCATATGAAAGAGCAATGGATGACACAGGATGAAAATGAACCGGATGTGACACAGGAATATGCTCTGTAACTTTCTATAGAATGCCTGCAGGAAATGGACAAAAAAGAATGTTCCCTCAGTTTAGAAGAAAATGATCTAAGAGTTGCTTGAATTAATAGAGATGGACAGACATATCAAGATCAATGAAAGAAATAGACTACAGAAGGTCAATAAAACCATTAAAGGTCAAAGTTTGATAAAACAAACAAACACAGTAATTAGGACTGTTCATAGAGATTCATGTGATATAGCAGAAGTAAATATAATATATTACTGTGCAGCTAAATTAATAACAGAAAGTTTTACCACAAAAACACAGGGCAATAAAGGAAAGGAAGGGGAGAAATCAAATACCATCATGGAAGTATCGAACAGAGAAAACTATAAAGAAGTTAAGAGAAAAAGCATCACTGTTAGAAGAGTATAGTAGCGGGAACAACAGAGCAACAAAAATACGCAGAAAGATAAACTTGATAAAAGCAATGTGCACTATCAGAACAGATCAGAATCTATCATGCATTATCGGAAATAATAATCTAAAAATATCAGCACGGACAGAAAAACTTACAAGACATTCAGATAAATATAAAGGAAAAGTATAAAATAAGCAATTTATTTATGACCTAAGAAAGTTTTATAGAGAACTGGAAAACAAGGGAAAAGGAATTGAAACACCACTAAAAAAGAAGAAATAGATAACCTTTGGAGACATATATATGAAGATTTTGTGGAACGTAACAAAGATGCTGAATGGATAAAAGAAGTAAAAGAAAAAATAAGAAGCTCAAATGTACAGGATATGAAATGAAACGAACAGCCCAGAGAAACTGAAACAAAGTTAAGAAAGTTCCTGACTGGAAAATCCCAGGCACAGATTCAGTACCTAAATTCTGGCTAAAAGTCTTCTTCTTCTTCTTTTTCTTCTTTCGGCTGCTCTCGTTAGGGGTCACCACAGCGGACCAACTGTTTCCATTTCTTCCTGTCCTCTGCATCTTGCTCTGTCGCACCAACCACCTGCATATCCTCTCTCACCACATCCATAAACCTTATCTTAGGCCTTCCTCTTTTCCTATTACCTGGCAGCTTCATCCTTAGCATCTTTTTCTCAATATATTCCGCATCCCTCCTCAGCACATGTCCAAACCAATGTAATCTTGCCTCTCTGCCTTTGTCTCCAAACCTTCCAACCTGGGCTGACCCGCTAATATATTTATTCCTAATTCTGTCCATCCGCATCACACCCAGTGCAAATCTTAACATCCTCAACCCTGCCACGTCAAGCTCTGACTCCTGCCTTTTTGAAAATGCCACTGTCTCCAACCCATATAACATAGCTGGTCTCACTACTCTCTTGTAGACCTTCCCTTTCACTCTTACTGGTACTCGTCTGTCTCAAATCACTCCTGACACTCTTCTCCACCCACTCCATCCTGCCTGTACTCTCTTCTTCACCTCTCTTCCATACTCACCATTACTCTGAACTGTTGATCCCAAGTATTTAAACTCATCCACCTTCGCCACCTCTACTCCCTGCATCCTCACCATTCCTCTATCCTCCCTCTCATTCACACACACATATTCCGCTTCTCTCTAGAGCATATCTCCACCTCTCCAGGGTCTCCTCCACCTGTTCCCTACTCTCACTACAGATCACAATGTCATCTGCAAAAATCATAGTCCACGGGGACTTCTGTCTGATCTCGTCTGTCAACCTGTCCATCACCATTGCAAATAAGAAAGGGCTCAGAGCTGATCCTAGATGTAATCCCACCTCCATCTTAAATGCATCCGTCACTCCCACCACAGACCTCATCGCTGTCACTCTACCCTCGTACATATCCTGTAGCACTCTTACATACTTCTCTGGCACTCCCGACTTCCTCATACAATACCACAACTCCTCTCTAGGCACCCTGTCATATGCTTTCTCTAAGTCCACAAAGACACAATGCAGCTCCTTTTGACCTTCTCTGTACTTCTCCATTAACACTCTCAGAGCAAACATCGCATCTGTAGTGCTCTTTCCTGGCATGAAACCATACTGGTGATAACTAATCATCACCTCCCTTCTTAACCGAGCTTCCACTACTCTTTCCCATAACTTCATGCTGTGACTGATCAATTTAATCCCTCTGTAGCTACTACAGCTCTGCACATCACCCTTATTCTTAAAAATCGGTACCAAAACACTTTTTCTCCATTCCTCAGGCATCCTTTCACTTTCCAAGATTTCATTAAACAATCTAGTTAAAAACTCCACTGTCATTTCACCTAAACACCTCCATACTTCCACAGGTATGTCATCTGGACCAACAGCCTTTCCATTCTTCATTCTCTTCATAGCTATCCTTACTTACTCCTTGCTAATCCACTGCACTTCATGATTCACTATCCCCACATCATCCAACCTTCTCTCCCTCTCATTCTCTTCAACCATCAGCCCCTTAAAGTACTCTTTCCATCTCCTCAACACACTCTTCTCACTTGTGAGTATGTTTCCCTCATTATCCTTTATCATCTGGCTAAAGTTCTGCTATAATTCTGGCTAAAAGTGTTACCATCTTTACATGATGATTTGGCCATGAGTAAGAACTATTTATATACACACCTCGAACAGACACCAACCTGGTTAACAAAAGGAAAAACAATATTCCTACTTAAGAGTGAACCTGCAAGCTATCCTAAAAACTGTAGCCCAATAACCTGCCTTGCAAGAATGTATAAACTATACACTGGAATTGATGCCGACAGAGTTTATAGTCATTTAGAAGAAAACTCAATCATGGCAATGGAACAAAAGGGTAATAAAAGAAAGTCATATGGAACAAAAGATCATTTGTTGTTAAATAAAGTAATAATGGAGAACTGTAAAAAGGGGAAGAATCTAAATATGGCATGGATAGATTACTAAAAAGCATTTGACAGTATCCCACATTCAAGGATAAAAGAGTGCTTAAGAATCCATATAATACACCCTGCACTGATTGATTACATTACAGCAACCATGAAACAATGACAAACCACTTTGCAGTTAAGCCATGATAAAGGACAAATTATTATTCCAAGGATAAAAATTCAAAGGGGATAGTCTAGGATGACTCTTTGTCCCTGCTGCTCTTTTGTCTTGTCCTTAAACCAGCAGTCTACTTACCAGATTAGGTCATGGCTACAATTTGGCTCCCAGAAAATAGCAAAAGTGTGAGGACTTTTCATCTTCTTTTTGTGTGCTTTATAACTGTATAGTTCATCAGATAAGAAACTGAAAGCACAACTGCAAGTGGTCAAATCTTTTTTCAGATGATATAAGGATGTCATTTGGTCTTGATAAATGTGCAAAAGCAACCTTTAAAGTGGGAAAGCTGCAGCACCAAGAAAACATTAATTTGGGGCAGGAATGTGATATAAAAAACTTGAGCAAGAGGTAGTATATAAATTTTGGGGAACTGATGAATGATCAACAATAAAACATGAATAAATGCAAATAAAACTTAGTAAGGAATATTCTAGAAGACTAAAATTAATACTGAAAACACATCTAGCAACAAAGTCCAAGATGTAAATCAATTTGCTCTTCCTGTCCTAACTTACAGTTTTGGAATGATAAACTAGCCCCGAAAAGTGTTAGACTGGTTGGATAGAAAAACAAGAAGGATGTTTCATGCTTATCAAATGATTTATAAAAATCAGTGTATACCAAGATTATATATTCCCTGTTCTGAAGGAGGTATGGGCCTCCTCGAAATGGATTAAATGTAGGGATCTTCAGTCGTAGGACTACATACACATCTGCTGAATGACAAGACCCAAATGTAATGAAAGTTTTAAAACATGAGGAGAATAAATCTAAGATGGCTTCCCTGCTTAGTTTAGCAGAAGCATGTCACTGTCAAGCAGAAATGGAAATCAAATCAGAAGCAGATAAAAATCAGGCAGCAACTGAATGTGCCAAAAAAACAAAAGAAAGAATGCAAGTTGAAAGATCAGATGTGAGGGCAAGAAATGTGGAGAATGCATTAATACACACACATACATACATACAAATATTTCAGGCATGGGCATTAATGCCCTTCTAGCTTGTCAATTTACCAAGACACTTGTTCCCATAATAAGTGTTCAGGCTGTTCTTAAAAATATCTAAACTAGTACTTGCTTTATTGTAACTTGGTAGTCTGTTCCATGGATCAGCTACTCTGTCAGAGAACCGATTAGTACACATCTCATTCCTATAGAATCTTCTACATAGGTTGTCTGATGATTTCCTAGCACTTTTTGATAACCCCAAACATTCCCATAGCTAGTTGTCTCTAAATGCCCTATATACCTGAATAAGATCTCCTCTTAGATATGTGTAATAGACACTGTACAAGTTCAGATATTTTAGTCTTTCATAATAACTTAAATTTTCACATCCATGGTTGCCCTTGGTATATTTCTGGTGAACTCTTTCCAGTTTACTCATAATTGTTTTATTATGGGGTTTCCATATTGTTATTCCATACTCAAGTTTGGGTCTAATGTAACTAACAAACAATTATTTCATCATTCTTGATTTCCTAAACTTTATAAATCTTTTTATACAACCTATAGTTCTATAACCATCATTAACCAATTGCTTTATATGATTAGAAAAACTCATAGCTGGATCTACCCATATACTTAGGTGCTTAAATGAGTCTGCATTTTCAATCACTGTGCGCTGTATTAAATATTCACCTTTCAATTTATGTCTCCCAAATCTCATATGCTTAGTTTTTGATGTATTTATCAACATATTATTCTCCTGTGCCCAAATGGTCAATTTAGTCAAGTTATTTTGCAGACATGCCTTATCTGTAACACATGTAATCAGTTTATCCAATTTCAGGTCATCTGTATATAGACAGTAGAACACATCAGATGAAAAACGTTAGGTGTGAAAAATACAGTCTAAACAATTAAGGGGCCTAGGAGAGAGCCCTGTGGGTAACCCTGACTGTAACCAAGAATTTCACCTGTCCGGTTGCTGTATGATACTTGCTATGTCCTATTTGTAAACCATGTAGCTATCCATCTTATGAAGAGTACATTAATACCTAGTTGTTCTAATTTATTGATCAGTGTTTTGTGTATGACCTGGTCAAATGCTGAAGTTAAATCAATATAAATTACATCACAGCACAATTTGTCATTCATAGCTGTTATTTTATTGCTATAGAACATCATGTTACAGGTAGTAATAAATCTATTTTCAACATATGCATGCTGATATATGGTTTCATGTCCCAACCTATCCAATTCTGAAAATAACTTATACAATATTACCTTCTGCATTATTTTTCCGCAACATGAAAGTACACTTACGGGTCTGTATGACTCTGTGTTTGTCCTACTCCCCTTTCCTTAAAGAGAGATTTAATAAGTGCATGTTTCCAATCTTGAGGAATCTCCCCACATTTATATGACCTAATGAATAATAGATATAATGGTACCATAAGTTCTTGCTGAAGTGTTCTCAGGTCATTGTTACTAATTCTGTCTCCTACCTGAACTTTATTTGGATCCAGTTTGTGTAGTTCTTTTCCAGTAAAATCTAATTTGCTTCCAGTATCTGGGGTTACCTGGATGTCACTTGGACAACTTATTACCCCTTTTGTGGAGCCAAACTGTTTTGCATAAGACTTTGTAAATGTATCTATAATCTGTTGTTTCTGAGAATAAATTTTAGAATTTGCACACAGTTTATCAGTTCGTATGTCTTTACTCCTTCCACATATTATGTATCTATAAAAATGTTTCTTATTATGCTCAATATCTTTATATAAATTTTCTTCAAATTTTTCTTGATCTTATCTCACACAATATTTAATATGTTTGTCCAGCTTATTTATTTCAGTTTTCAAAGCTGTAGTTTGACCTCTCTTCCATTTCTTATATTTTTGTCTGTCACCTTAATAAGATATCTTGTTCTTATGGAAATATATCCACCTGATATTGTATACTTAGATCCGGATGTTAAACATATACTTGCAAGTATAGAAAACTATTGGAACAACTACATGTTGATCAGGATCGGATGCAGAAATGGTTAAGGACAGATGAATTTAAATCAAAAGACAAAAGGTTAATATTGGCGGCCCAAGATAGTGGACTACATACACATTGGTTTACAAAATCCATTAAACATGTGGGAGAAACAGACAAATATAGGTTTTGTAAAACATAAATAGAAACAGTTGCACATCTTGTTGCTGGCTGTGAAACACTAATGACAGAAGGACTGTATACTGAAAGGCATGATAATGTGGTGAGACTGTTGTACTGGGGATTGAACTAACATTATAATACTGAAGTCGCTATAAATCACTGGAAAGATGAGCCACAAAGCATTATAGAAAATGATGAAGTTTATGTCACATGGGATTACCCATTACCAACGGTTCAAAAAATGGATGCCAGAAAACTAAATATAATATTTCCTGAAAAGAAGACAAAAGTAGTATTATCATTGAAATTACTAAACCCAGTGACTACAGTGCCCTATGTACAGAAAGGCACAAAATGATAAAATACCAGGGTTTACAGGCAGAAGTGAGGGCAATATGGAAGAAGGATACCCAGACAGTTCCAATGTTAGTAGGAGCAAAGGGTCTTGCAAAACATAATTTACAATTGTACTTCGATATGTTACCGATACATGTAACTCCAGATGAATTGCAAAAGGAGTCAATACTAGGCACATGGAGGGTGCTGTGAAGAGCACTTCTGGCTGACATCAAAGACTGAAACAATACTAATTTCACAAACTTTAATCATACTTTGACTTAGAAATGGGGACCATTCCTGCCATGGTATTAGAAACCCAAAAGACCTGGAGAAATTAATAAGGGCATACAGAAGGACAATTCAGGTATTAGCAAGTCAAACCTATTTAGCCACTGTAGCAGCTATGTGCAGCATAGAGAATCCTAGCCAAATAGAGCACTAGATAACTTAATACAGCACAATATAAAATCAAATGTTTAAAGTCAACAACTAATCAGAAAACCACCTATATTAAGGCCTACAGCAAGTAGTCACAAAGAACATTAGCAATTTCCTTCTCTTATAAGCAAAATACAACTAAAAGTATTCTAATCAAACAAACTTTGAAAACAAATAATCAGTAATCACAGAACTGCAAAATGTGTTGTGAACGCAAAGCTGGCAGGGGTCTTATAACTGTATAAGGTTTGGAGTAAGTTGGGACCCAGAACATGGCAAAAAGTATAAAAATTTGCAATTAAGGCACAGTCGTAGATTAGAAACATTTGAACTTCAATAGCACATAGTTGGTGCTAGATCGTAAGGCCTGAAGCAAGCAGACAAGCAGACACCCATAACACCAACAATTTTCCTTTTCCCACAAGCAAAATAGCAAAAAGGTATCCCAAATGAATAACATTCTTACACAAATAAACAATAGTAATAGGTTAGCAACATTTGAGCTTAAGTAGCTCACAGATGGTGATAGAGCTTTAAAATCTCACTTTTTAGGTGTTGTTGAGACTGGGAGAAAGTCAAATCTAGTAAAAGCAAGTTAAATCAGCTTCGTAACTATAGTAGCTATGTGCTGCCCTGTCATCATACCATATGGTTTGCACCATTAGTTGACCTAGAAAAAAATGCTCTGCTTTTCTAGGATCTCTAAGTTTATTTATGGATATTTGCTTTCTGGGATTAAGCACCAATATATGAAACACTTTTAACACTCAGCTAGTCTCTCATTAATTGACTTCTCAGAGTCACAGTTAGGTAATGGGGGCTGAGGGCATCAAACCTTTTACCACTGGCCCTAACAGCTCATTAACAGCTCCTTATTCCTCTAAGCTAACTGCCAGACAGTTATACAAACTCAACACAGCTGAATTAAACCATCTCACTCTTTCATCCACTTGATGGCTATATTTAGCAAGCAGTGATACATTTTCAGAACAATGGGCTAGATTCCAAATGAAAGTTGCAGATAGCACAGCATGCCAAACAAATACATTAATGCATCAGCAGCAGATGCAATTTCATAATGTTGGGTAAAACAAGAGCAAGTAATTATCAATTCAGTTTTAGATAATTATAGACTCTACACTCACCCAACTGATTCCAAACCAGAAAGGTCATGCCCAACAAAACTTAAATGCAACAAAGTGCTTCACTGACATCTTTATGAAATGACTCATCAGAGGCCGTATGTGCCTTATCATAATTCCATATGTTCCTAAAGAATGCTGCAGAATTCACAAAACTTACTTAAAAAACTGTAACAAACATTTAATGCATTACAGCAAGCTGGGGTACTGTAAGCCAGACTAGAGGACAATCTGCAAATGCATCCCATAACATATATAAATATACATAGACTAAACAGTGGTGTTTATGTTTTGCCACACAACAGCAGCACAAAGAATGACTCATGGAAAAAAACATCACTGCAGGAAATCTGTCTGTAAGATACATTACCAAAGAGGACCACACAGGCAGAAGGTATGCACAACAGAATATATCATTGGACAGGTAGTATATCATAAAGATAAATAACATGGTAAAGTTGCCATAAAACAGCCAGTACCACAAGAAATCTAGGCCCATGCAGTGTATGGGAATGTATCAGTACAAATATAACCAAAAAGCAGGGGTTATACATTAGAATTGATGCATCACATGTAGCACTGTGTGATGTGTAATAGTGTGGTACAACACAGTAAACAGCATGCAGCAGCATGAGTAATTGCAAACATGCCAAGGACCAGCCAGAAAGAAAATAAATACAAAGAAACCTTACATCTTGTGGGAGATTCACCATCAATACCAGACTCTACATGGGACAGCAGGTCATGGACACCATCATGTCTGTCATCTGATGTCCCCATATCAGAATGGTCGAACACATTATCCTCCCTTTCGGAGACTAGACCATGAACCACATGTCTATCCTCTTCCAGGGTGGACAATTAATCCAATGGAGGGACCAGTGTGCCATTGGCTGTATCAGGATAATGCACATTACATCCCACCTCAGAATCAGTGGATGGGCTACTGGAAGAGGCAGGCAGTAGATGTGCTGCAAAAAGAGACAGATGACGCATGTCATACACATTCACAGAAGTAAAAAGACACAGCACAGTACTGATGTTTGGACAGCTATATAACAACACTGCTAATGATTAACTTACCATGTTACCATGCCTGTAGGAAGTTCAGGGACTCTATATCACTAATATTCACCATGTTAGTTACAAATCAATCATGTATGATAGAATAAGTAGTAAAACCTACCTGGCATGTCCTCCTCTGACTGCACCACTGATGGTGAGGGATATAATAACACTGTCATGTAATAAATACACACACACACACCACACAGCAGTAAGCACATACAAGGTATCATGTAGCATTAAACCTGAGGTATAACTCACAGCATATAACATATACACATACAAGATAAGTGCTGGTAATGTTCTGATTGCTTGTGTCATGCGCAGGTGAACAAGACCAAATTAGTCATGAAGGGCACACATGTAATTATCAATAGTGAACAGTACCAAACATCTAGACAGCCTTAATAGGTATGACCTCCATAGTTTGGGGAATTCATCCTTTACAATGTAAAGCAGATCATGCTGCATACAATGGCAAACAAGCATAATCCACAGTCTAAATAGGAGGCAGAGGTACAGTGCCACTATGGATCACACTAACAGGATATGTTGACACATGACAAATGGTGTACACATTGTGCAGATGTACCTGTGTAGGAAACAAGCCAATATTAGTATCATTGATTACAGTTGTGCTAAACATTGCTGCACAATAGCAACAGTGTGAACATTCTTCCAGGTCTGCCTGTAGCAGATTGTTCCTGGTGCATTTCTTGTGATGATGTATCTCTAGGTTATAATGGCAAACATACAACAACATGTGAGTATATTCCACAGTCATAACAGGAGGCAGAGCCACACAGTGACTATGTATCACACTAACAAGATATGGAGACACTTATGTGACATGTGTTGCTGATGTTCAGATGATGATGGGCCTACGCAAGTGAAAAACACAAAATCACACAGGTTGCTGACAGTGCTATGTATGTTCTGTCTTGATAAGATAACATGCTATAAGCCTTCCGTTATTCATCCACATTATGTGTGCTTCTACTTCCATGGCATCTAATGCTGTAACAAAACTATAGTAATATATTAACAATTTGCAGGAATGTCTCTTAAAGAGAATTTGTGTATGCTGCACTGTTTGTGAACACTGCCCATACCTGTACATCCCGGTACACTTGCCTCAATACCTTCCCTGGGTATTGGATGATCATAGCAGATGGCATGATGTGTGGCCAAGAACATCATTATCTTATCCAGAGTAGGCAATTGTGGCCCACATCCAGTGGAATTCCTCACCGACTTCATAAAAAAAAAAGTCTTGTCCATTAGCTCAAAAGGTTACGTACTAGAGCAGTAAAAATGTTGCTTGCTTACGTGTGAAATCAAATCTCAGTATATAGCCTGTCTTTTAAACATTATGTTTCAAGTATGCTAATGTTATGTCAGACTTCTCATAATGTATCTGCAAGGTATGTGTAATATGTACGGATTTACTGTGAATAACATTAAAGTTTACATAAATTTCAGTGGAATGTAGTGCTATGTGTTAATGTGTTATCAACAACTGCTAGTTATATCATTGAGTTCAGTCTAAATGTGCTGTTTGTTGCCACAACCTAAATGACAGGTTTGATGAATATTTTACACATATGTTGCTTGTACTGTTACTCCTGTTTGTATAGCAGGTGATAGAAATTTGTATGCATGGCAGTCATTATCACTGAATTGTGCATAACCTGTCTATTCTTTTACTGAATGGGCATCTACTGATTCAACACTTGTAATATTGGCATGTGCAATGCTGTATAACTCTACTGTGATAGTTTGTTGATCACATTACATACTATTTCCTGTTATTGGTGTGTCACAACATTTATTTTATGCATGAGGTGTTGAATGCTATCTTCATGATCATCATTACATTGTTTTCACTGTGCAATTACATATGTAAGCATAAAAAATATAACCAGTGACAGGAATACATTTGTTGAGGGACAGTTGAGTATGTTTATCATATACATAAATTCTAGACATTACATGCTGTTTCTGTGCTTGTAACTGTGCAGTTTTCCTTCAGTTTTCAACTTCTATTTCAATTATATACTGTTGTGATATCACACATTAACCATGTTACATTGCTCATCTCATTTGCATACACATTTTAAGTTTGCCATGAATTATTAATCTTGCAATGTAATTTTTACATATTTATTCTAGCCACGGTATGTAAACATGACACATTAGTTGCACATAATGATGAGTTACAAAGGAAAGTTAAATGTTATATTATCGCTTCAACATAAACGTGTGATGCACACATTGGGTAAAGAATGGGGAGCATATTGGAAAGAATTTGTTCTCAGAGTCTGTGACTGACATTGCTGTTAAGTCCTACCTATCAGCATACTTGTTACAGAAGCAATATTTCCAAAGCTCTGTTGTCAGTAACAACTTGTACTTCACTATATCTTTTGGACTCAAGGCCTACTTTAGTGTTGCATGTGAGAGTGGCGTGGCAATCCTGAACTACAAATTAATGATATATATGTCTGTGTGTTGCGCAAATGTATGTTTTACATTTAGACTGAAGATGGATATTTAAGCAAATGTGCAAATAATAACAGATGTATGTCTGATAGACTGATTACTGCACACCATGCAACATACTAGAGTAACCTAATGAGAATGTATGATGGACACACTGACCTTCAAGTCATACTGACAATGGCCTTCCATTTATGTCACCAATATCTGAATATTATGACAATTTGAATATTGTATAATCATGACATCACTCTCATTACTATTATGAATTTGTGTTTGTTGTTATACTACATATAAAATACATCTTATGGCCCAGCTCTGGTGACTGTTATATTGTCACAACAAATGTACCGTAATGTGACGTACCTTCTGTAAACATTACACATGGCCAGTTTCATAAGTTTGGATGTTGTTACTTGCTTATACAGTTACGTTGGTTCACATCTGTCATTATAGTGATAAATAGTTGTTTCAGATATCTGCCTTTAAGGCTGATTGTGATTTGTGTAACATATACATGCTGTAAAGCAATAGATAGATGTGGCAATATAGGATGATTTGCCATCTGTATTACATCCACAGACATATTGGTATTGTGAGAGTGACTTCCTTTACATGACCTTCATTCTGGTTCAGTAACATCAGTTGTGCACAGTTTAATCTGTAGTTTGTTACACAAAGCAAATGCATATGACTACTGCCATGTTTTGTAACAGACCTGTCATTGTACAGGGTCACGCCATGTATGTAATGCTACATATATACGTACATAATAGAAATGTATTTTAACTGGCGTATGCATTTCTGTGTATGCCTTATCACTGATTTGGTTTTATTTCAAACATGTTTTGCATATAACTATGATGTATGTTACATATCATGTTTTAATTTATTATGGATTGGATGTATGCCTGACATCACATAAGATGTTATACTTAGATAAAGTCAGGCAGTAGTGTAACATCACATACATAGCAGTTGCAACATGTAGACAGTGTAACTTTTGTATGTGCTTTCATTTACACATTGATTTTAGGTTAATACCTATTATATATGGAAAATGTTTTGTTCCTGTGTTTAAATTTGACAGAGTTTGAGACCTGTGCCAGATCACCAGTTGGATGAATATAATGTGCCAGACCACTGACAGCCAAGTCAGACTCCAAGGATCACAATGATGAGATGACAGGGAAGATGACAATGATGACATTCAGCGACCTACATATGTCATTGTTCCTGCTGCTCAGTGGCGAAAATGTCCACCAACATTCCAAGTAGATCATTTTAAGGACCAGATTTGGGCATAATGGCAGACATCTTTCTGTCTCAAATGAGTGATATGATGGGTAACTTCTTTCAGGAAATGGCACAGGCCATGCACCACTCCTTCTGATAGATTACTAGAGAGATCATCCATGATGTTTGACCCCATCAGGGTGGTCCATCAGAAGTGTAAGTATTGCCTGTGTGATCCACTTTTTTATGTTGCTGCTGCAGTATGACACACATTACCAAATGACATATGCATTATCATTATTATTTACATAATCATTACATGCTGTCATTAATGCAGGTCTATATTAGAAGACCAAATATCCGTTTGAGCAAATTTGAAAAGAGCGACACATATTGCGTGAATGACAGAAATGGTGAACGTCCAAAACCACGAAAGTTGAAATGTTGATTTGTTATGGTTGGCCCGTCTGCAGTATAGCTCCGTAAGGTAAGTGTGCGATAGTTATGGTTAGGATTAGGGTGCGGGTTAAGGTAAGTGCATAGATAGGTAATGTATGTAAGTTTTAGAGTATGGTTAGAAGTAGGGGTTTTTTTAAGTGTATGTGTGTGGATTATTTGTTTTGCTTGGGTATGTCTCCGTAGGGTAAGTGTGCGATAGTTATGGACCTTAGGGTTAGGGTACGGGTTAAGGTAAGTGCATAGATAAGTAATGTATGTAAGGTTTAGTGTAGGATTAGAAGTAGGGTTTTGTTAAGTTTATGTGTGTGGATTATTTGTTTTGTTTGGGTATATGTCAGTAGGGTAAGTGTGCGATAGTCAAGGACCTTAGGGTTAGGGTGCGGGTTAAGGTAAGTGCATAGATAGTAATGTATATAAGGTTTAGTGTAGGGTTAGAAGTAGGGTTTGGTTAGTGTATGTATGTGGTTTATTTATTATGTTTGGGTACGTAGTATGTAGCGTGCGGTGGGGCTGGCCGACTATGAAGATTCGAGATTTTAAATTTAGTGGTTTAGGGGTTTTGGTGTATTTGTGGTTCGGGCTATATGTGTCACTGTTGTAGTATTCGCTCAAAAGGGTTTTCATGTTGATAATATAGACTCATTAATGCACATATTGCTCCATATTTACCCGGATTTACTATTCCATTTAGGAGCAGGATGGCAGCGCGCCATGCATATTAATGAGGCACGCTGCCGGAGCTCCTAATCTTACAAGGAGCATGTAAGAGTGCAGGGAGCATGTCTGAAAGCAGAGCTCTTAGAATATACATGCCCCTGCAATGAAGCACAGCAGAAAGGGCTAAGAAATTAGCGAGACTGTTCATAAGTGTTCGCATATCCCCACCAACAGTCCACCTCATGTACAACAGCAAGTATACAGAAATAAAATGAACAAACCCTTTTTTTTTTAATCCGATTAAAGCTAACTGTAGGTAAGTGGGTGTATCCATCGCTTAGCTATGGTTAATGCAGCTTAAATGGCTGAAGAGGATAGCAAGGAAGATATATGCAAATGAAGCAGCATAGCGATAGTGTAGTGGGCAAAGCATTCACCTTACGAGCAGGCATTCCTGGTTCAAGTCCAAATGCAGCACATTCCATTTTTCATGGCAAAGCATGTTATGACTAATATTTATGTTGCATAACCCACTAAATAACATATAGTAATGAACTGGAGTACTGCAGTAAATGCACACGTGAAGTGTCAGTATCATTATGAATAAAACACTAGTAAGCAGGTTTAAGCACCAATAAGCAGTAGTAGTCATATTTAAGCACTAGTAAGCAGGTTTAAGCCCGTTTGCATGGGGGTAAGCAATGTGCACACAGGTTAAGCAATTTTGAAGCTAACTCTTTGTAAACATATGTAACTGGAGGTTACCATTGCTTATCCTTGCGCAAACCCACACAAACCCGCTTACAAATGCCCAAAAGTGCCCTAATCACTCTGTATCCAATGGCCCTTGTTCTGCTCATCAACAAAATAAACAGCCTTGCAGGTCTTGAACCCAGGACCCTATACACTATAGTCACAGTAGTTAATCACCAAGCCATCACAAAAGTACAAAAGAATGAGGTATCAGCAAACAAGTCTTCACCATAGTAAAATCAAACCGAACCTTTGAAAGGAATCAGTATACAGACATATGTGCCTCAGCCCACTACATAACATAGATATGTGAACTGGAGTACAGCAGTAAGCCCAGAAGTCAGGTGTAATTGTAATAGAGTGTTGAAGTCCCCAATAAAACACAAGGACACCATACAGCATACGTACACATGAATCATGGTTATCAGGCATACATATAAGGTGTAATGAATAATAAATCAATGCCAAAAAGGAAATATAATGCAAAGGCTAATGCAAGCAATGCTAAGCATTGCACATGCCAGCTTAGGAGGTGTAAGCAATGTGTAAGCTAGCTAACTCAGTGTGCCCAGAGGTATATCCCTTTAAACAATGTCAACCCTAGGTAAGCAGGTTTGCCCATAGTTTAGCCTTTTCAAAACTGGCCAATCATGGAAAAGTGTGGGAAATCAGCCCTACTTAATCCCAAGAGGTGGGAGTATATCTCATAACTGGTTGTAGCTTCCCCTTGCCTGGCAGGCATCATGTCAGGAAGGGGAGAAGGTGTGCATTTTCGGGCACAGTGCTGGTGCATCCAGGAGTCCAGAGTCATGGCAGGACTCCTTGTCAAAGACCATAATCAGAGACTGCTGCAGGGCCAGTACCAGGGCTCACAATATAAGCCATAGGTCTGGGACCATCTCGCCCGTGACCTCACCAGTGCCACTGGCTTACCCCGAACTGGTGAGCATGTCAGGCCTCACTATGCTGACCTGAAGCGGTGTAAGGGAGACCTCTTGGACCAATGGATCCAAGAGGCTAGAGCGGAAGGGGATGTCCCAGCTGTGTGTAAGTATCACCCCACTATGTGTGTAATAATTGCCAGCTCATGTATATAATGGATAGGTATGGCTAAATATTCCTCTTATGTCCCACACAGCTGCAATGGAGTGGGCCATGAACCAGGAGGCCCATGTCAGTCGCCTGGCAAGGTTTCAATGTGAGACAGGTCAGTAATACTCATGCATTTACTGTCATAGTAAATAAAACTAAAAGTATTAGTAAATTAATTGCCTGTATAAAACCTGTATTGTTCAAGGCAAGTATTGCATACACCGGAGAATATGGCAGGAAGAGTCTCATATAGTTTGTATGTAAATAAAGTATAATAGTCTGACAATAAAGTTCTAACTGCTGGACTGCATGTGTATACTCTGGTATCATATGGTAATGCAGATTTGCAATCACGTAATAGTACTGTTGTATTAAGCACTGTTACCCACACTGTGCACCATAAATAGAATGTGTAGTAATGCCTGTATATGACTGGTGTAATCCTCAGAGGCCATTTAGTACAACTGAGAGACACAGAGACAGAAAACAGGGAAAAGGCAGACAGCAAAACCCAAATAGTACATGTAATTGAGATGTGAACTGTTATACTTTTAGCTCACACAGCCATGGTTTGAATCCTGGCAGTGGGAGCAGTCTGCATACAGAATCATACCCCACAACTGTACTGATATGTCCAGAATGTCCAGTAAAGTGGCCCATATCTGGTGCCTGTCAACCTGTCCCCCTGTGAAATCAGTGGGATGATCCCAGATGTATAGGCAGCAAACAGGAAATACAACTGATTGACACACATCTATGAGAACAAAGCTGGCAAACTAGCAACTCCCCAAAATCATATGAGAGTAAGAAGCCATGTATGTCCCATTTACACCCCCATGTTGTCAAGCTGTGGCCATAGTCTGTACAGTAACAGAGTGAGATGTATGTGCATATTAGTAATGTGTAATCTGGTACTGTGTGTGGCAACATTCAGGGAGTGCTAACAAACAGTTTTTTCATAGGTCTGTCGGATACCAATACTGTGCCCAGAAATACAAGAATGTTACCCTGTACTGGTACTGTTTACATTGGTATTGCATGGCATTGTGACTGATGCAGTTGCTCTGAATAACGAGGTAGTAGTCATCACTGTTGCTCACACTATCCTACAAAATATAACTGTCTAGGATATCTGTATAAGAGTGTTGTAATACAAAGTCAGAATGCCAAAGCACAGGGGAATTATAAGAGAGAGAAAGCAGATAGGAGATATACAGCAATATCTATATAGTACACACAACGCTGATGGACAGTCTTTACGTTGTAGCAAACACAGCCATGGTCTACATCCTGGGAGTAGAAGTAGGTTGCATACAGAATCATACCCCACAACTGTACAGATAAGGCCAGGATGCCCAGTATATGGGCCCATATCTGCTGTCTGTCCCCCAGTCCCCCTGGGAAGTCTGTGGGATGATCCCAGATGTTTAGCCAGCCAACAGGGAATACAGGTTATTGTCAAACATCTATGAGAACAAACCTGTCACTGTAGCAACTCCTGAAACTGTAAGGAGAGTAATAAACCAAGTATGTCCTATCTACATCCCCATGTTGTCAAGCTGTGGCCAGAGTGTTTATAGTAACAGAGTGCGATGTATGCGCATAATACTAATGTGTAATCTGGAACTTTGTGTGGCAGGTAGTGCTAACAATCATTGCTCCCACAGGTACGTCAGATATGAACACTGTGCCGAGAAATAAAACCCTTCATACCAAGTACTGGTACTGTTTACTCTGGTATTGTAGGGAATAGTGAGTGTTGCAGTTTCTCTGAATAATAAAGTATCACTGATCACTGTCGCCCACATTGTGCTACATAATATAACTGTGTAGGAAAGCATGTATATGTGTGTCTCAAGTCAATAAAGGTTGAAGAGGGCAATAGTTTATATGTGTTCAAGACATGGCCAGAGTCTGTGCAGAAAGAGTTGGATAGCTATGTGCACAACATCAACCTGGAATCTAGGAGTATGTGTAGAAACATTTAGTTAGTGTTAACAAACATTTCCTCCACAGGTATACCAGGTAGGAGGTGTATATTGCAGGTAAAACCAGTTCATGTATAATGATGACAACAGCCATATCACTGTCCAAACTAAGGCTATAGGGTAGTGTAGTAATACTTGTAAGGTGCAGATAACAGCACTGACTAGAAAAGTAATGTGGACTACAGGAATATACTAGTTGTTAATTGACATCTTTCTCCTCCCCCACCATATCTCCAACAATAAACTACATACCCACTCCAACCGGTATGTAATATCTCCAATGTTCTAATTATGCCATATTGGTTAATAAATATTTATATTTGTTTCCATCAATGTGCTATATTGAATTATTCCAACATTGGTGGCATGGTGCCATCAATATACCTGCATGCTGTTGTTATTACCACTGTGGTCCCATATATGCATGTATTCTGTTTGCTATGCAACTGTTCCATATCCGGTGTCTGGGTTAATGGGAATATCTATGCATGCTGTTATACCTAATCCTGGAATGTGTTGACTATTACTAATCCACATATGATGATAAAATCTAAACACTATAGCACGTTTGGGAAGGGCGGTCCCAGTGGACCCACCAGTCCCACCTCAGCTGGCCGTGGCACCGGGCACCAGCATGTTTGGGGCCCAATCAAGGACCTCCTCGTCCCTTGGTTCTGCACCCATTTTGGCTGGAACTGCATCATGTGATGGGGCTCACCCCCCCGGGAGTGGGCACGGACAGGTACCTGTCACCCGGCACCAGTTCTGGGTCTTGGTGTGTAGAGATCTCAACCAGCAGCTTGGTGATCTTCTACGCCAGCTCAAGGGTCACGTGTCATGACTAGAGCATCAGTCTTGCTTTTCGACTCAGCCCCAGCGCAACCACCATCAGGGCTGTGAAGGTGCAGTGGTGACAGCTTGGGGGCTAATGGGCTTCTGATTTCCCAACACCCCTTCCCATCAAGGTGTTTACCCCCACATGTGTCATATACTGCCCCTGTATGCATCTTGTTTGTCTTGTCTGTTAACCTACCCAGCCTACCTCCCCACATATGCCTACTACCTCTCTCCAACATCCTACTTTCAACTTAAAAAAAAATAAAAAAGGGCAATCTGTTCCCAAAAAAAAAAAAAAAAAATCACGCCCCATACATAGCTGTCCATTTCGCACACATGCCCACTGGACACATGTAATCAGGTCTAATTAGCATCACAACATATTACTGTCATCCTCACCCCTCTCTCAGGGGTTTGAGTGTCCAAATCTACCTCCAAATTCAGTGTATATGCACAGCTGTTGCTGTAGAAGAAATGGACAGCTATGGACCTTCCCTACACCCTTCCTGCACATCCCTAGCTATTTTTCCTACTGTCTTTCCCTCTTTGTGCCCCTTTTTCACCACTTTTCTATCAACCCTTTTTTCTTTTCTTTTAAAGAAATTAGCACAGGGTAAGTGGGACTAAGCACTTTTAAGCAGTAGTAAGCGGGTTTAAGCCTGTTTGCACGGGGGTAAGCAATGCTTACACAAGTTAAGCAATTTAGAAGCTAACTGAGTATAAGAAACTGTAACTGGAAGTTAGCAGTGCTTACCTCTGTGCAAACCCACGCAAACCCACTTACAACTGCTCAAAAGTGCCTTAATCACTTTGTATCTGATGGCCCTTGTTCTGCCCAGCAACAAAATAAATACGAACCCAGGACCCTGCACACCATAGCTAAAATGATTTACCACTAAGCCATGTCAGATATACATAAGCCTGATGTTTTCACAAACATATCACCCAGCCCAGTCATTCAACAGTACAGGGAATGTATTCCAACATGTATGTGCGTGTGTGTGTGTGTGTGTGTGTGTGTGTGTGTGTGTGTGTGTGTGTGTGTGTGTGTATAAATATTATCATTTAAATAGATATAACATATCTATATATCTAGATATATATATATATATATATATATATATATATATATATAAATGTAAACATATATTCATACAAATGCATACATCTATAGATATATATGTCTATATCTATATGTCTACATATATACAGCAAATTATATATATGTAAGCAGATATCTGTATCTACATAGGTATATATGGACATACATCTGTAGATAACAATGGGAACATAACAAACATATATGTTCACATGCACCGTTACTGGGGTTGAGAGGCCCCAGACAACGTACGTCTTGTACGATTAGGTATCCCCCCCAGAGTCAAACACATCTGCCCTATAGTACACTGCCAACTGTTGCAGCCCCAATACTCAGGACCTGACATGACATGGACTCAAGATGTTAACAGTACTCCATCCCACCTGTATGATGTCAGGCTGGTATCAGTAACATGTCATGCAGTACAGTCTGGTTCCCATAGGGAATGTACAATGTGGCAGCAGTCAACAACCCTAGGATACATATACACAGACACATATATGCAGATACATATATATATATATATATATATATATATATATATATATATATATATATATATATATAGATATACATATATATATATAGATATATATGTAACTTCTCATACACACGCAGAGATATGTAGAGTAAGATACATATGTAGAAGGTAATGCACACAATATGGAACAGCCACTATTCCTACAGTTATCACCTTACCAGCTGGAGACTGTATGAGCCACCCATACAAATAACAATCATTATCTGCAACATATATCCACAGAGAGATCAAAGGATATAACACCACACACAGGTTTGCAGAAATGGGAAAGCTGTATTTATGTACTATTACAGTTGTATATTCCATGTCATATAGCTGTTTAGACATGGACATCCATATAAACTGAGTAATGCAACTGTGAAACAGTTATACTAATACATTAGTCTGGAAATGTTAACAAATGTTGCTGTCCAGGCCAAGGCCATCAAGTTGTACAATAGTAAAGACAGACTGGGCCACAGGATACCAAACAATCAATAGAAAGTAATGCAGATGTATAGTTCAGCAGCCTCTGCAAGACATGTGGACCAATCCTGACACTGTGGATGTTAACAGCCATGTAGATGGGTATAACACGTAACTAGTGGTATACGTGTGCCCCCATAGGTTATGCATTCCACATCCCTGTCTGTCCTGCCACATAATAACCACTGGTACAGAGGTGCCATGGCCACATACTATCCACTAGATAATGACATACATCTATACAGCATCCCACTGCTCTGTCTGACATACATGACTGTTATGGTGGCCTAGCAGCAGTACATCTGACAAGTATCTGGACATTACATCTCACTGGGTAAGTACACTAAGCTGCTAGGCATGTAACAAAGCACTGTGCAGGCTACAGACAGACTGGCTCAACACTGGCCTACATTTCCTATGGGGGAATGCACATGTACCTGCATATATATATAGCAGGCTCTACAGGCATGCCACAGCACAGAGTAACATACACCTGTGTGAAAGTACATAACCACAACCAATGTGAAGACAGCCATAGCCACATATAGTATGCTAGCATAGTATTACAGTATAACGACTATCTGTTCAACACCAACCTCTTATGTGCCACTCACACACTAGCCCTACATATACTAAGCCGCTAAACAGTGTGGTCCAATGCCTGTCTGTGGTATGGGACATGTGTGTGTATGGCCCTACAAACATGTAAGCCGATAGGGTAACATACAGTGGAGCAGCATGTAACATCAGATAGGACAGGACCAAGAACAATTAAATCTACCACAGTCTGTGCACAGGCCAAGGTGCATATTAACAATACACACACTGCCGACAATCACCATAAGTACACAGACCTCAGTACTGTACACACAACCACAGAATATCCAGGTTATGTCATCAACTATAACCCCTACTATACATAACATGTGTAGTAGTCTGATATCACACTGGCTTGTTATCAGATATGATGTCACTAATTATGGTGTACAGCATATATGCACCCCTTACTGCATGACATATGTACAAAGGTTGACAGTGTTGTGGCTGGAGGCACATACACAGGGCCAATATTGACATGTTTCTGTGATAACCTCATACATTCACTTTTGTAACAGGGTTTGTTGCAGCATATGTCCTATGAGGGATATGAAGTCAGTAACTCTCACTGCTGTCACCATCTACAGACTGCAACCCTCACACTACCTTCTGCAGTTCACAGATAGGTGCTCTGTGGCTAACACTTGAAACAAAAGGCACCACACACTGACCAGTCTGCAGATGACCCTACAGATGGGTGTTTTGTTATAAACATAACACTGACATGGCAGGTATTAAAATATGTAGGACAGCCATATCCACACACACCCTCTTAAACCAACATTACTCCAAATGCAGTATAGCAGCACCTACAGTCTGTAGTCAGGTCAGGCACATCCCCCTGCTGTGTGTTGGCCTGTTTCCACGGTGTATGTTGTTAGAGGTAAATCCCCAATCCATCTGAGATGCCTTTTGCCAAACAACAGATTGAGTTCCTGCTCACAGTACATGAAAGGCCCAACACCAACACAATGTTCCCAGATATTGGAGTGAGTTTCCATGCAATTGGCTACGGGAATGTTACCACAGCTGTTCCACATGCAATCAGCTAGAGGAGGGCTGCAATTTGTGCAGAGGAAATCAGCTGATTCTGGGCATCACTTAAAATACACATGTTGCTGCCTAAGCAAAAAAGGTGTATGTCTCCACATCCACCAGAGAAGGAGTGAGAGAGGCAGACAGAGGCAAAGACAAGTCAGGGAGGGGCGGGAGAGTAAAACTTAAGCATGTTTGTGTCACACACCTACCAGCACAGGGTATCAAACCCCTGACAACTATGTAGTGCTATCACATTTTGATGCAGTTATTGGATGGGCCACATAGGTTACATGTTGTGGAGCCCTCAGAAAGTATATGTGATGGTGAGTGACGTCTGCAACAGGGATATGGTAGCTATGCGGGAGGTGTAGTACACGTGCCTGTCTGCATGAACAGGTGTCAGTGTCAACACAGCCACACTCTCATACACACATTGACACACTTGGCAGGGCCAGGAATACAACTCATTACTAGTGGGATTGCCACAACACAGTACTGTGCAGGTATCACATGCATCACAGGGGACATACAGAGGTTATATGTGCAAAGGGTATGTGGAGGTGTCTGACATCAGACAGCATGCATCAGTATGCCAGTGGGGGTTGTAGTGAGTGTGAATGCAGTCATACACATCATACAACACATACACAGACACAGGTGCTAGTACTGATATGCATGGGTGCACTGTTTCATGGGTGTGTTGTGGTCGACGGTGCCAGATGGTTATACAAGGCTAGATGATGGGTATAGCTTGGCATCAGGCCACATGACAATAGTCTGCATTGTAGCTCAGGGGTGTAGGTTCTGCAGTTGCCTACACAGGTGGGTATTGTATTCACCATCCAGTCACCTGGATGACTATTGTGTGTGGCCAATGATGTGCATTTCCTGCCATATATGTGTTCCTTCATCCATGATATGGACAGTGTCTGAGATGTGCACACCTCCCACATGCATGTACAGTGACATGTGGAACTGTATCTGGGGTGTCTGGCCCATGTTGTGTACAGAGATTGTTATCATCAGATGTGCCAGTCCTGGCCTCATGTGGTGGGAACTGTTAATAGACAGCAGGTTGACCCTGCACCTACATTGATAACATGATACCAATATTCCCTGGTGTCAGTGTCATCTGTCCATACAGAGCTTGTGTTTCAGGTATGGTATGTCCTTTATGGGTCACATTTGATGGTAACACAGGTGTTGCAGGTGTCTAGTGGGGAACATAGGGGAGGTGCACTATTGGCATGTACATGCCTATTGGACTGCTGGACTGGGTGCCGTGCCCACTGTAGCCCACTGCAATCATGGTTACTATCAGTGGGCAATATGTAGGGTACTACCAACATAGCGGCTGTTGCCTAGGCAAGTGTGTGTGTATGAGACATAGGTTGAGAGTGTTCCCTGGGTAATACAAGGGTTGCTAACATTTTTCAGCTGGAATTGATGTCACATTTAGGGGTATGGATCTGCACCCCAGCCTCTCAGCTATTTCACATCCGTTATCCCTGTATGGTGGACATTGTGATATATACTTGGCCCACCATATAAGAAGTTTGCAAAACCCGCTCCACACTGAGTCCATTTACACACTCACAACCACCTCCACACAGGATATGAATCACACACACACACACACACACACACACACACACACACACACACACACACACACACACACACACCTGTCATATCTGGGATTGGAACTACCTAACTAGTATATTGCACTACAGCACTGCACAGTTATAGGATGCACCACGGAGGTTACTAGAGTACTCCTTCTCCAAAGGTGTATTTCACAGTGAATGATATCAGCAGGATTGCCAAAGTAGGGCATTTGAATTGTACTGAATGTGATTAGCCTAAAATGCATTTCTCTCTACACAGACATCAAAACACACAGAAAACATCCACAACTGACATGTGTGGGAATAGAACCCCTACCAGAGTTCTGTATCACACTACAGCATGATGCTGTTGTAGGACACATGAAGGGGATTGCTGGAATGCCCCTTCCCCAAAGGTGTATTTTACAGTGAATGACATCGGCAGGATTGCCAAAGTAGGGCATTTGAAATGTAGTGCATGTGACTAGTATAAAAAGCATCTCTCTCTACAGACACACACACACACACACACACACACACACACACACACACACACACACACACACACACACACACACACACACACACCTGCCATGTCTGGGATTAGAACTCCTACCTAACTATTTTATCACACTACAGCAGTATGCAGTTATGGGACACACTACGGAGATTACTGGGCTACAACCTTCCTAGAGGTGTATTTCTAGGTGGATGACATCAGTAGCCTTACCAAAGTAGAGCATTTGAATTGTAGGGAGTGTGACTACCCTAAAAAGCATTGCTCCCTACACAGACAGAGACAGACAGATATACACACACAGTTGCCATATCTGGGATCGGAACTCCCACCTGACTAGCATATCACACTACAGCAGTACACAGTTATAGGTCACTCCACGGAGATTACTGGGCTACACCTTTCCCAAAGGTGTATTTCACAGTGGATGACCTCAGCAGGCTTGTCATAGTAGGGCTATGGGGAGGGCAGTGTGTGTGCATGAGCCATAACCCATTCATCTAGAGGTTGACACACCACATGCAGGCACATGCAGTGTCATATTCCACAGGTACGTGTATACAGCTGCTAGATGACAACTTCCTTGTACAGTCATGTTGCACAGCTAGCACTTGCACCACATAGTCTGTAGTGCTGACAGATACCGGTGGCTAGTATCTACACTGAGAGACATCTGAACTTCATGTGGTTGTGGTCCTTTGGCTGTGTGCTGGGTGGGACAGGCCTGGATGGCTCCTTGTCACAAGCACCCTCTTCCACACATCTATGTATGTCTACTTTTGGCTAATTATAGTATATTGTCCTTAGATATATGTCTGTATTCCTGTACGCTATGTGGGCAAAGCATGAGTGGTGCATACTGAGGAGTGTCTGCACTAACATCTGTGACTGCCAGATATGTCTGATCCACCGGTGCTTGCAGAGGGTCTATATTATATCAGCAAACACTTAAAAAAGTGAACGCTGATCGATCGACCTTACGTAAGTGAAAGATTAAAATATCGAAGCAACAGAAACCCATATTTTTTCCTAGGGAAATAATTTGGTTGTCTGTTTCTGTGCTTTGGTATTTTCAGTGCGGTGGTGGAATGTTATGGGTCGGGTTCAGGTAAGTGTGCGATTGTGTGGATGTGAGTGTTAGGGTGGGTAAGGTGAGTTAGGGTTAGGGCGCTGGTTAGGCATGTGTGTGATTGTGTGGACGTGAGGGTTTGGGCGGGTTAGGTGAGTTAGGGTTAGGGAGCAGGTGAGGTGAGTGTGTGATAGTGACGGACCTTAGGGTTTGGGTTTGGGTTAAGGTAAATGGAGAGTTAGTGGTGTGTGTATAGTTTAGTGTAGGGTTAGGTGTCAGATTTTAGGTGTATGTGTGTGGATTGCTGTTTGTTTGGTGTGCTTGTGTTGTGTGTATGTGTTTTGGATAAGCGATTTTTTTTTCCTAGGAAAAAAATTGCTGTTCTGACAGTTTGAGATTGTAATCTTTTGCTTACATAAGTTTGATCAATCAGCGTTCGCTTTTTTAAGCGTTCGCTTATCTAATATAGACCCGTTTGCAGACATGGCCTTCATATGTTTAAGTGTGTGAGCATGCCCAGTATGACCTTTCAATATGTTGTTGACTGACATTGCCTTCATTTCTCTAAGTGTGTGAGCATGCCCGGTATGCCCATCTGTATTGAATGTGTGGATCGAGTCCAGGTAGTTTTTACTTCAGTGCAGACCTTTGTGCTGTACACCTACAGGTAGCATACTGTTTCTGCAGGGTATCCGTTGACCATTTGGCAATATGGGGACAAACTGTGCAGGGGATAGTGTGTACTGTAGATGATTGCGACTGTACTGCTTCAGCTGCATGGTACTGCTGTTAGCAGAGATATTCAGAAGTGTACTGTTATACACAATGATGTTTTCTGACCTCATGTACTGTCAGGTGGACATTCTTCCTCACAGTGATGTCTTGGGAGACAAGTTTGACTGCAGCTGTGTCCGGAATTGTGGGCAGACACCTACATATTCATGGTAAGTTATGACATTCTGGAGGGGGAGCTGCAGACTCTTGCTGCTGGGTTTGTGTAACCAGTTCAACACCTCGGTACAGTGCTGGCATAGGTTCCCATACTTGTACGCCCATCAACATGACAGTATGGGCTTATCTTGCTGTGGCAATGCCTCACAGCTGTACAGATTTGCACAGATTAGCCAGGGGCAGGGGCCATGGGTCTGGACATTTACCCTATTGAGGTGTATGGGCAGGTGTGTAGCCACCCATGTATGTGTTTGCAGCCAGGGATAGAGTGTGCACACAGTTGGGTGTCAGACCTTGCACATTCCATGCTGCCCATGTTCCCACCCCCCCCCCCATTATTCTAACCTCTTCCATACATTATGCATACATTCTCTGATACTTTCCCTAAGGGTATCACCCCATCACAGGTGTGTGTTTGTGTTGGTCCACAGTTCATGCAGTGGGACATAGTGGACATGTTACTGTGGTTTGTCCACATGGCCTTGCATATGGCTTATGTGGAGTGTGTTATGTTGTTATTTGGGTGTCCATGACATAACATGCATTGGCAGTACATGTGAGACACAGGCCTTTGGCAGATGCCTGTGGGGCATTAGGTGTTGCTGCATGCCAGATGTGGCAGGTCGTTGCATTCTGTCAGTCCTACAGTCCCAGACCACCATACATTATATCCCCCTGGGGTGACAGGATAGGTGTGATAGGTGTTCATGCCAATACCTCCTAACAGTCTTGCTCAGGTGGTGTGGATGCTGGCAGGGTGCTACCTACAGCTAAGGACACACCTGCATCGGACACATGCACTGCATGCTACAGTCTTCCACTATTGCCATACACAGGTGGGATCTTACTGTACCCATTCTCCACAGCCAGGATATGACCAGAGAGGTGCCTGTGGATGGTGTTTGCATGAGCTGGGTGCATGTGTGCTATGGACACTATTTGCATCTGACACACAGATATGCATTGGGCATTCCAGTTATGCTTGCATGTGCAGGGACATCAGCTGTTTCCCAATACATCAGTCCTACCTCCTTTGTGATCTGCGAGTGTTTGGGCAGACAACACCAGTATCCCCTACTACAGGACCAGATAATGTGATGCATACCTGTATGTACTTTTTCAAGGGTGTGTCCATTTCATAGTGACAGAATATATACTGTATGTCGGGGGTACTTTCCCCTGTGTACTGCTTGTATATCTAGTCCAACAACCATGCCATGTCAGTCTTTCAGATGGTGACACATATTACCACCATACATTTGCAATGGTTTACTGCTAGCTTGTGTTATACTGATGGGTATTGTGTATGCCACTGCAGTTGTGAGGACTTGTCCCTGTCATCAGCGATAATGGGCAGTGGCCACCAGGCTTACCTCAACATGCATACATACTGACCACTCTCACACAATATGATACACACACCAACCTAACACACACATAACTGCATATTGTACAGATGATGCAAACTATCCTGCTACCTTAGCCACCTGTGTGCATTTGTGCTCCACTGGTATTATACCTACACATATATGTTACTACATTTCTACATAGGGTTGTGGGGGGCACACCTGACTGTTACATTTGTACATCAAATCAGGGGGCACACCCTTAGTTAAGTAGGGTTGGGGACCAGACCTTACTGTTCCTGCATTCCTACACAGGATTGGGGGGCACACCTGACTATTTCTACATTTTTACACAGGATTGGGGGGGCACATCTGACTATTTCTACATTTCTACACAGGATTGGGGGGCACACCTGACTGTTTCTGCATTCCTGCACATGTTTGGGGGGGCACACCTGACTATTTCTATATTTCTAGACAGGATTGGGGGGCACTCCTGACAGTTACTACATTTCTGCGTAGGATGGGGGGCACACCTGACTATTTCTACATTTCTACATAGGATTGCGGGGGCACACCTGACTGTTATTACATTACTAAATAGGCAGGGAGGGCACACCTGACACTTGTACACATTTGCTATGACTGTAATGTCAGGCACTCCATTTCATTATGTATTCTAGCCTATCGTGCTGAATACAGGCATATCAGTGCACTACAGATCTTAGCTTTGATTGATCTATATATCAGTTTCTGACTTCTTACCTTTCCAAACTAAAGTCCTACTGCCTGACCTGCTGTAGTCTATCTGTGTAGGCCTGGGGGGGTTACCCATATGCATCATTCAGAGGCCATAGCACAGCCTTTGTTTGTGTTTGTCTACACCTGTCCTGCTGGCTGTGACTGTTGTTGGATATGTGAACCCCCATGACTAGCATGTGTGAGTCACTTACCTTGTGGGTGTCCCAGTATTGAGAGCGGTGCTGCAGGGCTGCCTATGTTGGATGCACATAGTACACTCGCTACACATGGTTGAGCACAGGTAGTGTCATGTTTGGCATCCCTTTTACTGTATGTGAGAGTCAGAGAGAGGTTCATAGGTTCATAGGTTCATAGGTTCATACTAGGCTATCTGCCCTAGGGCATTTATAAGCCTAGCCAGAATGTGTTTGGCTTTCGCCACCAATTTTAAATTTATTTTGCTATGCCCTTTTTCGAGGTTAGTATACTGTGCCTCTGTCTAACAGTGACACAGAAGTGATACCCGGGGTAAACCTACGATCTCCCATCCACTCATCAAGATTCCTCTTGAAGAGAGTCAATGAGGGACTCTGCCTAACCTGGACTGGGATTTTATTCCAGAGTGAAGGGAGCCTCTGGGTTATGAATCTGTCCCTCCAGCATGTCCTATTTATTTCAGTGCTGAGGTTCAAGTCTCACGAGCGCGTAGCTCGATGGGATTTGGATTTTCTGAGGTGCAGCATGTCCATTAATTCTGGGTTGGACATGGCTTTATACATCAGGCACAGATCGCTCTGAACAGATGGTATGCCACTGAGTAGAGCTGGAGTTTCTTTAACCGGGCAGCATATGGCATCTGTTTGAGCCCTTTGATCCTCTTGGTGAGGTACTTTTGGGGTCTTTCCAGTTGCTGCAGGTGTCTGGTAAGGTACATCCCAAAAGGGGCATTGTACTCAATTATGGGCCTGATGAGGGATGAGTAAAGAGGCACGATGACCTCCCCTGATCTAGATGTGAATCCCTTCATGATTAGGTGGGCTATATAAAATGTTTTTCTAACCACTTTGGCCACGTGGTTGTCAAATGAGAGATTGCTATCAACTTGGGTCCCCAGGTCCCTAATTACTTCTTCTGTACTTAATGGATTACCACCTATGTGGTAATTTGTGGGCACTTTGTTTTTGCCAAAGGTGATGACTATACACTTTTTGGCATTTAGCTTGAGGCCATGGCTCTGGCACCAGTTGTCTGTTTCTATGAGGCCCTTTTGGAGGATGCTTGTGTCGGCTGGAGAGTCGATTATGGCGCCCAGTGTGCAGTCATCTGTGAACTTGGTCAGCCACAGTCCTTCCGTGTTGGCCTGTACCTCCGAGAAATATACCGAACAAGAGAGGTCCCAGGACTGAGCCTTGTGGGACACCACTTGTAACTGGTTTGGAGTCTGACATGGCTCCAACAATTCTAACCATGTGGGTTCTGTCCTTGAGCCAGTTTGCAATCCATCTAGTGACATAGGGGTTTATATTTAAGCTCGTGAGCTTATCTATAATGCCCGAGTGGGGTATTGTATCGAAGGCTTTTGCGAGGTCCAGGTAGGCTGTGTGGACCACCTTCCCCTCGTCAATGGCCTTGGTGACTGTTTCAAAGAAATCAACCAGGTTTAAGAGGCAGGATCTGCCCTTAACAAAGCCGAACTGGGTAGGATCCAGTGTTTGTAGGTCCCCAATATCTTTATTTATGAGGTCCATGATGATCCTTTCCATAGCTTTGCAGACCAAGCTAGTCAGGCTTATGGGCGATAGTTTCCAGGATCCGTTGAGGCACCACCTTTATGGAGAGGGACCACTGTTGCTGTACTCCACTCTTTGGGCACATATCCTGTAGTAAGGCTGAGATTGAACAGTAGTTTTATGTTTGGGTTTAGCTCTTCTTGGAGTTCATGTAGGACGCAGCCCGGGACACCATCTGGTCCCATTGATGCTGTGTTTTTTGCTTTGGAGAGGGCAGCTCTTACCTGAGCATCTGAGATGTCAGGGGGGCAGCACTCTGCTGGGATAGATATTTGCCCTTTTGGTGGGGAGCAGGGGGAGAAGTTTGCACTGAACCTGTCAGCTAGGATGTTGGCAATGTCTGTGGGTTCGATGTATTTTTGTCATTTTGGACTAATTCTGAGCATATCTGGGAATTCCCACCCAGGTTCCTAACATAACTAAAGAAAGCCTTGTGATTATCCTTAGTGTCCTGTGCAATTTTTCTCTCGAAGCTGGCCTTAGATAATTTTATGTGTGCCCGTAGTTTTTTGCTAATACTGATCAGTGATGCCTTCCCTTTTTGGGATTTTGCTCTATCATTTAGTAGCTTCCTCCTTCTATTGTATAGTTTGTTTATGGCTGGGGTCCACCAGACAGGACGTCTGCCTTTGGAGGATTGGGTCTTGGTTTTATTTGGGATCGCATGATCCATGCATTCCTGAAGGTGTTCATAGAATGCGTTTATAAAGGATTCTGCGGTCTGGGCCATATTTTCCACAGGCCCGGGGCTTTGAAGGATTCCACCTCAGTTTTGAGGAGTGTGAAATTTGCTTTAGAGAAGTTTTTCACTGTGGTTTTCTGGGCAGGGGTGGGGTCGGGATGTGAATATCCAGTGAGATTAGTTTATGGTCTGATCTTACCAGTGAGGGATACACTTCTGGTCTGGAGCATAGAGTCCCCATGTTGGTGATGATCAGGTCCAGTATGTTTTCCCTCTTGTGGGAGTGGTAACAAGTTGTTCCATAGTATTTGAGTTTATAAATTCTAGGAACCTTTGGGCTAGGGTGTTGGAGCTAGAGTAATGCTCCCAGTCTATGTTTGGGTAGTTGAAGTCGCCCAATATAATGGTGTTTGGAGAGACCTTCATATTTTCCAGTGTTCTCAGCAAGGCCAGTGGGGTTCCTGGGTTTGGGAGGGTGGTCTGTAGCAGGCTATAAACTGGAAGGCAGTTTTACTCACTGTTAGTTGCACATGGATAGTCTCTGATGCTTCGTGCTTTGCCACCAACCTGGAGGTGTGGGTATCTTTGATGAATATCGATACTCCCCTCCTTTTGTGGTTCGGTCCAAGTTTTGGGGCAAAAGCATGGTATGAGGTATAACCTGGTAGTGCTGGGGTGCTCTCGAACCCTGAACCAGGTTTCTGTTACTGCACAGATATCGATGTTCTCCATGCTAAGGAGAGTTTTGAGTGCATGCATCTTGAGGTTTAGACTTCTGGCGTTGAGTAGCATTACTCTTAGTTTCTTATCCCTTGTGATACCTATGGAGGTGGGTTTGTCTTTTGAGCCTTGCCTAAAAAGGCACTATGGGGGTAGCAAGAGCCTTTGCCAATATCCGAAAGCCCAGGGTGACAGGTGCAAGCCGTCCCTAGCGAAGCATCGTGGCTTGTCGAGCATATCATCCCAAGCTGACAGGCATTGGATCCCCTTTGAATGACACCAGTACTTAAGCCAATTGTTGAAATTGATCATCTTGTCTTCATATTGTGGCATCATTCTTGGTGAGGGTAAGATGCTACTCAAGGTCAGGGTCATACCAGCCTGGGCTACATGCTCAGAGAGCTCCTTTATGTCTCTTTTCATGTAGTCCAGGGAGGTACATCTCAGGTCATTCACACCAGCATGGACAATGACTGAGTCATATTTGTACTTGCCTTGGAGTGACCTGAGTGCTTGTGTTATGTGGCGGATCCTAGCACCCGATAGGCTGCTCACCGTGACCCTCTCCTTGTTCAGCCTGGTGAGCGGGACGTCAGTGTGCCTGACGATAGAGTCACCTATTACAAGTGTATCAGGTGTGTTGTTTAGTCTTAAGGGCTGTGACTGTTTGTCACACTGGCTTTGTGAGATATGTGTTGCACGTGTTTTGTTTTGGGGTAGTGGCTGCTTGGGTGTCTGCTTTGGAGGTCTCTGCTGCTTCGGCAGTTCTTTATTTAGAGCCTCTGAGTATGTTTTTGTGTGATTATGTGTTTGGTTTGCTGTCGTGGTAGGTCTATGTGAGACTGGAATTGTAGTGAGTGTGGTTTCCTTCTCCTCCTGACTGGTTATGCCAGTACTGAGTTCAGAGAGCTTAGCCTCCAGTTTGGCTATATGGTTGCATCTCTCACATGTGTTGGAATTTGTTGGGAGGAGGAGAGGGTTGTCTGTGTACATGAGGCAGTTGTAACATTGCCTCAAGATTCCCAGATTCACCAGCTGGACCGGAGAGGAGATTGACAACTGACCTTTGGACATGCTAGAATAATATTGGGAATTCCTTAATAATTGAAAACCAGGGCCAGTGGGGAGTGAGGGTGTAGTGCTTTTAATTTTTAGTGCTGACTTATATAATTGCTTTAGTGAGCAAGTGCCAGGTAACTTAAGTGCAATGTGTTACAGGTAACTTAAATGCAAAAACGACAAACAGTAACTTTCTTTAAAGTGAAACAAGGAAATAAGTACAGTAAGCAATTCAGATATCACTAGTGATCCACTGGGTCCCTCCTGTGTCAGTGTATGTGCTATGGGTTGCCTCTTTGCCAAGGCCAGGGCATACCGGGCACGCCTCCTTCTGCCTACTGGGGAAGGTTCAGGTTGTTCCTCCTCTGAGTCACTCTGTGCCTGTGCAGGTCTTGGCAATGTTGGGGGCTGTGTGGCCCTGCCCCGTGGTGTTCCTCCTGCAGCTGTTTCCACAGGATTATATTGTGTAGCATGGCACATACGATGACAATTTGGGTACATGTAGCTGGTGAGTACTGCAAGGCTCCACCGGATGTATCCAGGCACTGGAACTGTGACTTGAGCATCCCAAACCCACAGTCTACTATAATTCTGGTCTGTGCGTGTGCCACATTATGGAGTTCTTGTTCGGGTGTGTGTACATTTCTGATGGGTGTCATCAGCCACAACTCCAGTGTGTATCCAGCATCCCCCACTAGGTGACTTTGAGGGATGTCCCCATTGGCAAATCTCTGGTACAGCTGCATCAGATGCCAGATGTGGGAATCATGATAGCTTCCAGGGCAGCCAGCACACACATTCATTATTATGCCCTGGGCATTGCACCCGACTTGGCAGTTGATGGAGGGGATGCCCTTGCAGTTGATGTAGACCCTACCCCACTCACCAGGCGGTGCTTATATGCGTATGTGCATGCAGTCTATAGCATCCACTACCTCAGGGTATTCTGCTATTTGGCAGAACAGTTGCATATTGCTGGCCAACACCTCACAGGTGTTGGGCAAATATACATGTTCACCGACATGTGCTGACATGGCATCCAGGAACTGGTGGAGTACCCTGGATGCTAAAGCCTGTGAGATCCACATCATATCCACAGTTGGCCTTTGAAAGGTACCTGTAGCTAGTATTCTTAGGCCTACATATACCTTGGTATCCACTGGGATGGTTTCCCCTCTGTTAGTTCTGTGTGTCAGGTGTGGCTGGCACAGCTCAACAATTTGCTGTAGGAGGTCCCTGTCCACCCTATAGCACTCCACTATCTCCAGCTCATGTAGTCCCTGGTTTGTTACCCTGGGTCTATACACTCTTCTCCGTCTCCTCACTGTGGGTTGGTCAACAGCATTCACATCCTCACCACCCTCAGCCTCTTCCACAAGTTGGTGTATGATAGCTATTGCAGCCGCTATCATTTGTTTGTTAAAAGTTCCCCACTTGTATACACCGGTGGTGTAGAGTGTGGGAAAAAAACAGAAGGGAAGGTGTTTGCATAGTTTATAGTAGTGTTCTGGACTGGGGTCGTCTGCTGCCTGTGTAATTGGCTGATTCTGATACATTTCACCTGCCAGCTATGCTAGTTCTCCTAGATTACCTTCCTATTGCTGTTTTCCCTTTCCATTGCCTTCCTGTTTAAGCCCAGGGGTGCGCCGCGCAAACACAGTCTTCAAATGTGCACAGAGATACTATTTCCTAGTTTAACTTTTTTTTCCTTTAAAACCCAGTGCGCTGTGAGTGCACCTGCTTAGGCAATGTAAAAAGTGGTAGACAGACTCAGGCACACCCCTTTACTTAGCTGTGCTTAGCTAGGGGCAAACCTGAGCCACAGGGCTCGAATCCAATTTCCCAATACATGAGTCCTACCTCCTTTGTGATCTGCAAGTGTATGGGCAGACAACACTAATATCCCCTACTACAGGATCAGATAATGTGATGCATACCTGTATGTACTTTTCCAAGGGTATGTCCATTTCACAGTGACACAATATATACTGTATGTCGGGGGGACTTTCCCCTGTGTACTGCTTGTATATCTAGCCCAACAACCATGCCATGCCAGTCTTTCAGATGGTTACACATATTACCACCATACATTTGCAATGGCTTACTGCTAGCTTGTGTTATACTGATGGGTATTGCATATGCCACTGCAGTTGTGAGGACTTGTCCCTGTCATCAGCGGTAGTGGGCAATGGCCACCAGGCTTACCTCAACATGCATACATACTGACCATTCTCACACAATATGAGACACACACCAATCTAACACACACATACCTGCATATTGTGCAGATGATGCAAACAATCCTGCTACCTTAGCCACCTGTGTGCATCTGTGCTCCACTGGTATTATACCTACACATATATGTTACTACATTTCTACATAGGGTTGTGGGGGGCACACCTGACTGTTATGACATGTGTACATCAAATTGGGGGGCACACCAGACAGTCACTACTTAATTAAGTAGGGTTGGGGAGCACACCTGACTGTTTCTATCATTCCTACACAGGATTGGCGGGCACACCTGACTATTTCTACATTTCTACACAGGATTGGGGGGGCACACCTGACTATTTCTACATTTCTACACAGGATTGGCGGGCACACCTGACTGTTTCTGCATTCCTACACAGGATTGGGGGGCACACCTGACTATTTCTATGTTTCTACACAGGATTGGGGGCACACCTCACTATTTCTACATTTCTACACAGGATTGGGGGGTCACACCTGACTGTTACTACCTTTCTATGTAGGATGGGGGCACACCTGACTATTTCTACATTTCTACACAGGATTGTGGGGGCACACCTGACTGTTTCTGCATTCCTACACAGGATAGGGGGCACACCTGACTATTTCTACATTTCTAGACAGGATTGGGGGGGCACACCTGACTGTTACTACATTTCTACGTAGGATGGGGTGCAGACCTGACTATTTCTACATTTCTAAACAGGATTGGGGCACATCTGACTGTTATTACATTACTGAGTAGGATGGGGGGCCTGACACTTGTACACATTTGCTATGACTGTACTGGTATGTCAGGCACTCCATTTCATTATGTATTCTAACCTATCATGCTGACTACAGGCATATCAGTGTACTACAGATATTAGCTTTGATTTACCTATATATTAGTTTCTGACTTCCTACCTTTTCAAACTAAAGTCCCACTGCCTGACCTACTGAATTCTGTCTGTGTAGGCCTGGGGGAACGTTACCCATAGGCATCATTCAGAGGCCATAGCACAGCCTTTGTTTGTGTTTGTCTACACCTGTCCTGCTGGCTGTGACTGTTGTTGGATATGTGAACCCTCCTGACTGGCATGTGTGAGTCACTTACCTTGTGGGTGTCCCAGTATTGAGGGTGGTGCTGCAGGGCTGCCTATGTCAGATGCACATAGTACACTCCCTACACATGGTTGAGCACAGGTAGTGTCATATTTGGCATCCCTTTTACTGTATGTGAGAGTCAGAGAGAGGTGTTTTTCCCTGAATCCCTCCTGTGTCAGTTTATGTGCTATGTGTTGCCTCTTTGCCAAGGCCAGGGCATACTGGGCACGCCTCCTTTTGCCTACTGGGGCAGGCTCAGGTGGTTCCTCTTCTGAGTCACTCTGTGCCTGTGCAGGCCTTGGCAATGGTGGGGGGGCTGTGTGGCCCTGCCCCATGCTGTTCCTGCTGCAGCTGTTTCCACAGGATTATATTGTGTAGCATGGCACATACGATGACAATTTGGGTACATGTAGCTGATGAGTACTGCAAGGCTCCACCGGATGTATCCAGACACTGGAACCGTGACTTGAGCATCCCAAACACACAGTCTACTATAATTCTGGTCTGTGCATGTGACTCATTATGGAGTTCTTGTTCTGGTGTGTGTGCATTTCTGATGGGTGTCATCAGCCACAGCTCCAGTGCATATCCAGCATCCCTCACTAGGTGACCGTGAGGGATGTCCCCATTGGCAAATCTCTGGTACAGCTATGTCAGATGCCAGATGTGGGAATTGTGATAGCTGCCAGGGTAGCCAGCACACACATTCATTATTATGCCCTGGGCATTGCATATGACCTGGCAGTTGATGGAGGGGAAGCCCTTGCGGTTGATGTAGACCCTACCCCACTCACCAGGTGGTGCATTGATGCATATGTACGTGCAGTCTATAGCACCCACTACCTCAGGGTATTCTGCTGTTTGGTGGAACAGTTGCATATTGCTGGCCAACACCTCACTGGTGTTGGGGAAATATACATGCTCACCGACATGTTCTGACATGGCATCCAGGAACTGGTGGAGTACCCTGGATGCTGATGGCTGTGAGATCCCCATCATTTCCTCAGTTGGCCTTTGGAGGGTACCTGTAGCTAGTATTCTTAGGCCTACATATACCTTGGTATCCACTGGGATGGGTTCCCCTCTGTTAGTTCTGTGTGTCAGGTGTGGCCGGCACAGCTCAACAATTTGTTGTAGGAGGTCCCTCTCCACCCTATAGCATTCCACTATCTCCAGCTCATGTAGCCCCTGGTCGGTTACCCTGGGTCTGTACACTCTTTTCCATCTCCTTTCTGTGGGTTGATTGACAGCATTCACATCCTCACCACCCTCAGCCTCTTCCACAAGTTGTTGTATGATAGCTATTGCAGCTACTATTTGTTAAAAGTTCCCTACTTGTATACACCGGTGGTGTAGAGTGTGAGAAAAAAAACAGAAGAGAAGGTGTTTGCATAGCTTATAGTAGTGTTCTGGGCTGGGCTGGTCTGCTGCCTGTGTAATTGGCTGATTCTGATAGATTTCACCTGCCAGCTATGCTAGTTCTCCTAGATTACCTTCCTACTGCTGTTTTCCCTTCCCATTGCCTTCCTGTTTAAGCCCGGGGGCATGCCGCACATACACAGTCCTCAAATGTGCACAGAGATGTTATTTCCTAGTTTAACTTTTTTTTTTCCTTTAAAACCCAGTGTGTGGCGAGCACACCTGCTTAGGCAATGTAAAAAGTGGTAGGCAGACTCAGGCACACCCCCTTGCTTAGCTGTACTTAGCTAGGAGCAAACCTGAGCCACAGTGCTCCAATCTGTTTACAGTATGCCTGACACACACCCCTATGATGTCAGCTAACTCTTAGGCTTGCACCAAGTATTTCTGCTCTTAGACTGTTGGGACCTGACTAGCATGCTGGGGGAAACTGGGATTCACTATCATTCCCCTCATTTGTATAGGATTGCCTGCTAATGCATAGTTACATGTCTCACACTGAGCCTCTCCCCTTAGCAACCACTACTCAGTGGCCATGTTGTCTTCTGCCTGCCATTGACTTTAATGGCAGAATAGTGATTTTAGATAGAATGCTTATTTTAGGTTTATTTTTCCCCTGATCCCATTTGTGTGCAGCTGCGCTTAAACAGCTAAGGTCAGCTAAAAAAAAATAAAAGTTGATTTTTTTTTATTTTTTAAGCTGTCTTCAATGCCAATGGCCTTATACTTGGCCATTGGCATGCTTCCTGACTGATATGTACCCTTTATTTGGAGCTGTCACGGCTTCATTTTGGAATTTGCAGAAATGTACTGGGTTACTAACCAAGTACATTTCTACAGATTACACTAGCCCTGCACGGCCGGTTTCCAGCTTCCTGGATTGCAAGTTCACTTCATTTGCATGGCATTCTCCTTCAAATGGTGTAATTTGCATACAGGGGCTTATTTCATGCAGGACTAGTGCAGGAGCACCCGTGCACGCCTCTGCAGGCTATTCCTGGATCGCATTGCAGACATATTGACTGCTGGAGCTCCTGCACTAATCCTGCATGCCGTGTAATGCTTGCAGAATCCGGCGGAATGTCTGATGCACTCTGCCCCCTTTTATGACAGATATGACTGTTGCATTATTCTTGTCTGTACTTATGAGGGATGACAGCAACTCACGTGCTATTCTAATCACATAACACAGTGAGGGCAGTAAAGTGCAGTTATTTGCATGTGTTATCCCTGTGCATGTATTGCACACGTGTCTTGATAGCTGATGTCTTATGCCTGTTCAATGACATAACAAGTCCCTGATTTTGTAAATTATGTATCATTTTGGATCTTGCAGTCCCACTGTCATAATGACTTTTTGTATACCATGTACTGGCAATTATTGTGCCATGTTGTTGTACAGTACTGTGACAGGCACATATGAACATGCGTCCTTCACATACAGCATTGACATTCAGTGATCCCTTAGTAAATATACAAAGTTAGTGCTTTGCTTAGCATCATCCATGATTCCTTTTTTTGTCCATATCTTGCTTGTGGCACTAGCCAGTCTTTTTGAAACTAGAGTATATTAGGACATGTATACAAGGGTTAGCATACATGTCTCTGTGTACACCTTTGTAGTATGAAAAACCTTTGTAGTATATATGCACTGATTTAAATGTATGTATGTGTGTATGGTCGTAATATGATGGACACACAACTGCCCATGTAATATGTAACTTCTTAAATATAGTTATTACATTTTGTTGTGCTGTATTTATATACACAAAACTGTCCTTTGATCAGTCCTACAGTGATATTTATAACAATAACAGTGATTGCACCATCAGTTACAGTATACATGGGTATGTGATATTCAAAACTGCTGTTGTTGTATACCCATTTGCTGTTTAATTGTTACACAGTACTGTGCTGTTTGTGCCATTGTACACAGACATGTTTGTAGCCATCCCCAATGCACTATGCATGAGTCAGGTGTAGGCCATTTGCTTCAGTGTCCCTTGCTAGAACTTACAGTCCATATTGTGCTGCATACATGTGCATGTGCACTTGCATCTCTTTAGCTATGACTGTCCTGCTTTATTCTGTGCCTGCTTTCTCTTGCTGGCATTTCCTCACTACTGTGGGCCTATGTCAGTGATCGCAAACCGTTTGGGTTTGGCTTGTCAAAAGATCCTGGCACAAAATAATTCAGTGCACTTCACATGAGCAATGAATGCAAAATCAGTGCCTTTGGTAACTCGGGTGTTGGTGAACACTGAATTGTCACCCAAAATGTCATGGCATGTGTTACCTTTGACATGCATATCATAGGCTCGTCATCACTGACCTATGTTGTCCATCTCCCATCCCCCTTATAGCTTTGTCCTACTTGTTTCACATATACATGCCATATGCTATGTGTATGTTTACCCCTACATTACAATGATGATACATTTCAGGAAGGTAAACATACACATAACATACACATACACATATATATGCCATATGCTATGTGTATGTTTACTGTCCTGAAATGTATCATCATTGTAATGTAGGGGTACTGGTACAATATGACCTTCTGCCACCATGAAGGACATCATAGACCCTCAAGGCATATGCCCACAAGGTACTGGCAAATTAGCAGATTCCATCAGTGTTTATGCCATACTTGTGTGTTGTGGATTACCTAGATATTTCTATGCTTCTTGCCTATGCACAGGCTTGCATTCCTTAGCTTTCATTAATCAGATATGTATCAGCATTTACTTAATATTCCATGTTCTTGGTGTGGTCATGAGTGATGAGCCTTCTTTCAGTTTGTCTTATGTCATGCCATTGCATATCACGCATCTATGTTGTATACCTGAACAGCTATATGTGTGGTCTCTGGTATGGCATGTGTCTTTGGCATATGTATTTCATTTGTTTCTGTGTTTGTGGTGTGTATACTTATTTATTTGTTACACAGCTATATTAATCTTTGGCTGTGGTACTGCTATTTGGCCCTGTGCTTAGTCTGTGCTTAGTTGTTTGCCTTTCATATGCAGGGTTGGTGGTTGAACTCTGCCTTCCACTTGTCTGCACCTGCATTTCCTGGCCTGCATTTGCTCATCATTGCTGTTGCACACTGCTGACAGCTTAGTGGATGACTGGATTCGATATCTATTGTGTACTGTAATGACAGCACTCCCCATTTATTGTTCTCCAACACACATCTACCATCGGTCATACTCATTCTGGTATTCCTGTCACACAGTTTGCAACATCTCAGCAATAACTTGTGCTTTTGTGTATATGTTTTTTGTATTGCACCATTTCTGGTATGCATCTCTACACTGTTTGCCATTTTTCCTTTACTCATGCCATATGTTCTATATGTGTCCTGTTTGTGTACCTTACCTATCCTTTATAAGCATTTCTGACTTTGGTCTGTCATATTTTGTGATGTTTGTTACATCAAGTACTTGCTGTTTTGTCCTGTTCTTCTTACCATGTCTTTTCCATCCCTTCTATTCTCCAAAGAAAAAAATGGGGACTATTCCTGGGGAAAAAAATGCCCATGCCCTTCTAACTCTCCTTCTGACCTACATATTCTATCATACCTGGTTTGCCCCTTTTGTTCACCCTCAACCCACATCTGCTTTGCCATCACACTATTTCCTGGATCTATATCACTTTATCAAATGATCATTACATCGAATACCTAATGACTTGACCTTAATTGTCACAGCTACTATTCATTAAACTACCTAAACAGCAATCAAAAAGTTGCCGAAATGTTTCTGTTGGCCAACACCATACATGACAACATGATAAACCAATAAACTTTAAAACAAAAATGGCCATAAAAATGTACAAAACTGTAATAAACACAACTAACACAAAAGTATTTTCAACTTTAATAAAGAAACCATCCATACTAAAATAAAATAAAAAAAAAAAAACACGTTCTATATTTAAATAAACTAGCAAGCCAATCTCGGCAAAAGTGGGTGTAGCCTTACAAACAAATAACTAAAACGAGCATTTCCTGACTTTTAAAATAAGCACTGCATTTTCTGTTCTTCTTTTTTGCAGGGGGCAAGCCTCCTGCACCCCCATGTGGGGGGACTGTGCCCCTGACATGTTCCCAAATTAAATATACCAACTTCCTACATTGAGGAAAAGGGTAAACAAAGAACACACAATGAATATTCATGCTGCCACCGGTATGAATATTACTTTATTTTACCCAATTGTTGGATGGTAGGCAGGGTTTAAGTGGGACTTTCTACTACAAATCCTGCAAGTTATATACTGATATGAATCTAGCATTCTAGGCTGGCCAAATAAAACTTTTTGGTAAGATTTCCTTCAGTGTTTAGGTACTTTGACAAATAACAATTTCGAGAATTAGGGTTCAGTCATCAGGTATGTGCATTACTTGTATTCCCCACAAGAGTCCTTCACCCATCGTTAGCTACTGTTAGCCACAGTGAGGTGGCTATGATTGTCCTTCACCTTACCTCATTAACTTTTTATTAGAAAATTTTTGGATTATGACGGATTCCACAAATTGTGAGGGATATACTTATATATGTCCCTCTACTGATTATGATGACATCCATAAGTTATTGCGGATATTTGTCATGTTTTCAGGCATAATATTTAATACACATTTGACTTCATTTATTACTTTCCACATATAAATGCAATTTCCTTTGTTTCCTTTGGACATGTATACATTTCATAGATGTGCATTGGTTATGCACATGCATACATTACTTCATAAGCAACTTTTCCTAGAATACATATTGACCTGACTGTTTATGGTTGTGCTACTGTCACTGGTTATGCTGGGCCTTGTGCTGAGGCATTTTATGTAGACTTGGACATATTTGCATATTATTTGTTTATCCACAATTCTTACGAGGAACTCGGTGGATTGCACCAAGTTCCGCGAACTGTATAGAATCTGACCCAGTCAGTACATTCTTAATGTAACATACAAAAAATATATTGTTATATTAAATGCACTTTGCTAATGCAGAAGTGCATTTTGAGGTATATTTACTTAAATAAATGAGGCAGAAACACACTTTAAGAAAGGGAATAACAGAAGGGCTGGCAATTTAGCACATCTACAGCCAAAATGTGGATGCACTTTAACCAGAAATGAAGTTTTGTGTTTTGTACTATAAGATGCAGCTTTGCATTATTTTTCATAAAAATGATGCAAACATGAGACTAACATCCACCACTGTAACAGCCATGGTTTAGCACCGCCACACTTTTAAATAACACTTATTTCTCTCAGCAGGTCTATTAGAAGTGCAAGCCTAGCTCTTTACCTTCCTAGGTGAAGTACCCTATTATGATATATTATCATGTGTTACACTCAACTAAAAGACATCACTGAATAAGAATTTCAGCTAAATAAAGGAATAGCTGGCTCTACCAGAGATGCTTTATTTAAGACCTGTAGCATGTCTCATTTGAAAGATGCATGGTAAGGTGAGGAAGATTTACACATTTATTGAGATGCCTTATAAAGCCACAACAACTCTAAACAGTGTCATTGCTATATGCAGCAATGAAGTATCAGACATAAAAAAATGCATTCTTTTTTTTTTCATTTTGATCATCTGTGGTTGCTACTAACTTATTGAAAATGTCCAGACTGGATAAGGCACTGAACGCGATTCATTTACTTTATTACACTTTTTTATCTGAATTGATTTTTGGAACTCTATATGTGGGCTTAATCAGTAATAACATATTCTCAGTAATGACCCAGGGTTCAAAACTACAGAATGTAACAAAATCCAGCAGCTAAACAAACATTTAGCAGTGCCAAATGCTGGCTTGCAGAGCAATGATGGTATCTGTTAGTGGTCACTGAATGGGGTACCATGGAATGGCAGAATGGCAGTAGTAGATGACTTGAGAAAGCAGCAAGCAGCAACATGAGCTATGACTAAATGTTTGAAAAGTGCTGCTTGGTGATACCAAACTGGAGGAAGAAGTAAAATAGCATTCAGATGCTGTATTAATTGTATCCTGCTTATGTGCTACTTTAAAAAAATCATTAGAAAGCAAATTGTATCCTGCGTACAAGGACGTCAGAAGGCGTACGCACTGTACTGATTTCAGTACAACTTCTTTGGAAGAGGGGTTAGCACTAGGACCCTGAATGTGTGAGATTGTATGCATGTATGGGAGTGAGAGAAAGACTGACTGCATTATCATTTTACATTCACTAAGCAGCTGTTTAATGAGTGTAAAAAAATAAATAAATAAAATAGAAAAAAGTGTGCATGTGCATGTCTGTTTATGTTTCTGTCTGTGTGTATGAGTGAATGCATGTATCAAAGCAGAAGAGACTTTGTGTGAGAGATCAAGACAGAGATTGAGAGGGATCGAGCGATCTTGTGTGAGTGAATGCGTGTATGAAAGCCGAAGAGACTGCATGTGTGAGAGATCAAGAGAGGTAGTGAGAGTGATCGAGCAATCTTGTGTGAGTGAATGTGTGTATGAAAGCAGAAGAGACTGTGTGAGAAAGACAAGAGTGAAGAGTGAGAGCGAGTGAGCGATGCCCTGGCAGCAGTTAAGAGGTTTGCACATACTTCTCAACCTCTTACAGCAAGAAATCTGGACAAAGCTATAAACAATGGGAGGACAAAGGACCAAAAATAGGGACACTTTTTAAATATTGCTCTTACAAACTTTGAAAGTAGATAGAACAACAGGTTTTGCATTAGCATGAATTTTCTGCACTGTATTGTTCTGAAGGGAGTCTGTGTGTGTGTGTGTGTGTGTGTGTGTGTGTGTGTGTGTGTGTGTGTGTGTGTGTGTGTGTGTGTGTGTGTGTGTGCGCATGTGTGTGTGTGTGTGTGTGCATGTGTGTGTGTGTGTGAGAGAGAGAGAGAGAGAGAGAGAGAGAGAGAGAGGGAGATCAACCACTGACAGCAGCAGTAAAGAGGTTTGCATACCTCTGGACCTTTCAGCTGAAGAAATCTGGATAAAGCCTAAAATAAAGGGAGAACAAAAAATAGGAGCAGATTTTAATCATTGCTCTTATAAAATCACAAACTTGCTTAAATAACAGGATTTGTTTTAGCATCAATTTTCAGAAGAAAATAAAAATCTGAAACTCAAATATATGTCATTATTTAGCAACTTCACTCTCCAGTGATTAGCAACAGGAGTAAGGGACCAAAAAATAAATACCTGGATATTATTTTAAAGTGTTATATTTTGGATATAAAATGTTTCCTCCAACACCATTTACATATACTACAGCAAGTTTGAAATATTAGGCAGAGGAACTATTTTACATCAAAAATATATAAAAAATAATATAGTAATAAAAAATAAATAAGTAAGTAAAACACAATTTTACAGACAGCCCATTCTCTAAGCACAATGTGTAAATAATGCCCATCCAGGGGTGTAGAGGCCCAATGCTGCAGTGGACATTATTTACACAATAACACACACTCTGTTGGGCATTATCGCTTGCGTAAATTACATTAGAGAATGGGAGACCTGTACATCGGCATCCTGATTTGAGAATGAACGTTCTCCACCAGGGTGTAAATGTATAGGTAATGCCTGCTGAAAAACAAGTCAGCTGTGATGACAGCATATTAAGCTGCCGTGGACCTCAGACTGAAAGTAACCTAACGGTTGCCATTATTTTATGCTTGCTAAGCAACACTTTTGCTGTTTAGCGAGTATAAAATTATAAAAAAAAAAGAAAATGAAAAACTAAAAATAAAAATGTTTAGCGAGTGCAAAAATAAGTGAGACAGACAAGTGTGTGTGCATATGAGTGTTTATGTTTCTATTTGTATGTGTGCTTATATGCATGAAAGCAGAACAGTGTGTGTGTGTGTGTGTGTGTGTGTGTGTGTGTGTGTGTGTGTGTGTGTGTGTGTGTGTGTGTGTGTGTGTGTGTGTGTGTGTGTGTGTGTGTGTCTGAGAGAGACAGAGAGTGTATGAAGAGTGGGATCGACTGACCACTGGCAATAGAAGCAGTTAAGAGGTTTGCAATACCTCTCAACCTCTTAGCTCAAGAAATCTGCATAAAACCTAAAGTAAATATAAAAAAAATAAACCTATATACTCGGTGATACCAACATCATCTGGAATACTATTAACTCTGAAGCCCCATCCCACACAATCAACCTGTATAACTTCTCCCAACTAATACAATCTCCAACCAGACCAAATAAAGATGGTATCTCTGGTACTATCATTGACTGGATCCTAACAACTCACCCTAAACTTATCACCTAAGCCAGAACATTACATGATCCTCTCAGTGATCACCTACCAGCCTTCACCGACCATCTCCCATCTCCACTGCATAAACAACACCACTACATCCAACCCCGCAACCTCTCCTCTTTCAACCCTCTAACTTTATCCAAATGGTTAAAGTGTACTGACTGGTCTCCTCTAAAAACCCTTCCTCTAGATGATGCCGTTTTCTACTTTAACCACTCATTCCTAACCCTTCTCAATCAGCACGCCCCCCCCCCCCTGAACCAAATGCATCAAAACCAATCCCTGCCTATGGCTATCAAAAGATAGTAAACTAGCCTTGCACCAAAGGGACAAAAAATGGAAACAATATCAAAAACATAAAAATCCTAACACCCTCCTAGAGTATAAGCAACTATGAAACTCTGCAAAAAAACTAATAATTAAAGACCGCAAAGCTCACTACTCCAAACTCCAGTCCTTGCACTCAACAAATCCCAAAAAATTCTGGGACTCCATCTCATCCATGCTGCATTCTGGCAACAAAGAACACCCTGCCCAGACCCCAGCCTCTCCAACCTTGAAGCAGCGAGCCAATTCAACTCATTCTTCATAGACTGCATAGCTTAACTATCAGCCTCCATCTCACCCCCCCCTCCTCCACCACCACCCCCTCCTGCACCAACCACCAGCCCAATCATCAACCTTCCTCCACATCCTTCTGCCTCAAGTCCATCCCCACAGGCACTATAAAAAGACTTCTCCTCAAACTCAAACCCTGTCACAGTGCACCCGACAACCTTCCACCCACCTTCCTCAAACAATCTGAAGATAGCATTGCCTATCCCATCTGTATTCTTATAAATAGATCCATACAATAATCATACTTCTCTTCTATCTGGCACCATGCTTACATCATCCCCCTCCACAAAGGTGGCAAAAATACTGATTCCACCAACTTCAAGCCTATTGCCATCCTTTCCCCTATTTCTAAAATACTAGAGAAAACAATGCAAGCACATCTCATGGCACATCTAACACTAAACAATCTTGTCCCGCCTACCCAACATGGCTTCTGCCCTGGCCACAGCACCATGACTGCCTTTCTTTCCTTTCTTGAAACCATAAACCTAGAAAACCACTCAGGCAAGTTTGTATCCACACTATTCCTGGATCTGTCAATGGCCTTTGACACCATCTCACACACCCTACTTATACCCCAACTCTCCACCCTACACCTCTCTCCCACCACCATCACCTGGTTTTCCAGCTACTTGTCCAACTGCCAACAAGATGTCCAATGGAAAACTTCAACCTTCCCCTTCCTAACCACACCCACAGGTGTCCCACATAGTTCTGTTCTTGACCCTCTTCTCTTCAACCTATTCATTAACAACTTTCACCAATCCATCCCAGACTCATCTATCATCCAAGATGTAGATGACTCAACAATCATCTGCTCAGCCTTCTCCTCCTCTGAGCTCCTAGCAAAAACCCAACTAGCCTTCTCCAAAACAGAAACCTGGTTGCAGTGTAACCATCTGGCACTAAATGCAAATAAACCCAAACTAATGCTTTTTTCCCCTACCAAAAACTCCATTGACAAAGCCATATTCACAATACAGAGCCAAAACAACACCCTCCGTGAAATCTTTCCCAACACCAAGCTTCTTGGCATTATTATTGATGAAGAACTAAAATTTGACACCCACATCCAGCCCGCAATCAAGAAAACCCACCAAATGTTAGGTCTCCTCTACAGGCACAACTGCTTCCTAAGCCCCTCCACCTGTCAGACTCTTGCATCCACCTTCCTACTCCCCTCCCATACCATACCTACAATTGAGTTTATAACAAAAATATTCAATTTATGTAAATGTTGAAATTTCTGTATTGAATTATGTCTTTCTTTTTTGTAACAGTGTGACAAGCCAATTGCAAATATCATGGAGCTTATCTGTAAATGTTTAATTAGCTGTATGAACCATGTCCTTTTGTAACATGTGAAATGTAACTTGCAATTATTGTGGAGCTTTTTTCCCCGCCTCCACTGAAAACTGGCTCTTCTTGGCCCAGTGGACTTCCCCGGTCATCAAACTTAAATAAAATAAATAAATAAATAAAAATAAAGGGGAACCACAAAGGATCAAAAAAGGAACATATTCTAAATATTGCTGTTATGAATTCACAAAGTTGCTTGAATAACAGGATTTGTGTTGGCATGCATTTTCTGAAGTGCAAGTGTGCGTGTGTGCATGTGTGTGTGTGTGTGTGTGTGTGTGTGTGTGTGTGTGTGTGTGTGTGTGTATGTATGACAGATAGTGAGATTGATGGACCACTGGCAGCAGCAGAGGTTTAAAAAATCTGAACAAAGCCTGAAATAAAGGGGGAACAAAGGCTCAAAAATAGGAACAGGTATTAAATATATCTCTTATAAAATTATAAAGTTGCTTGAATAACAGGATTTGTGCTAGCATGAATTTTCTGAAGGAAACAAAAGTCTGACACTCGAATGTATGTAATTACTTATTGACTTCAATCCCCAATGACTGGCAACAAACCACACATTTTAGGAGTAAGGGACCAAAAAACTCACAGAGTGTTACTAGGCTAGCAACCCAGTGGCCTTTCTAAGTCTAGCTAAGTCTAGTCAAGATTTCTTGAAATAATAATAATGTCCTGCATCCAAACAAGACACTGAGAGCCAGACATGTATAAGCTACCTGTGTCCATAAGGGAATTGGGTGCCAGGGCTGGTGTAAATTTCCTTTTATCTATTCACTGGTCTAGGTTGCACTTAACCTGGGTAGTAGACAAACTCAGCTTCACATGGATGAGAAGCTTGTTCCATAGGAGGGGCAGTCTCTGGAACACATGTCTGTCTCCAGCTTGTTCTGTTTAAGTCACAAGAGTCCAGACTGCAGCCGAGGTGACCTGAGGTTAAGCAGCTTATGTGCTTGATGGGGTTGGCAAGAAGTATGAGCGTACCTATCATGGGGAAGAGGGACATTGCTACATGTCTGTCCAGCAGAGGATATAGAGCACATTGAAAAGATTCCAAGCTGGGGTGGGCAGGAGGGCAACAGTAAGCAAGGCTACCTTATGAACCCAGGGCAGGGCACTCACTCAAGATACTTACCATTGCCTGCCCACTCTAACACTGATGTTAGCATTTAAGAGAGGGGCTTAGGATGAAGGGTGAAAAACGGCCATCTAGGATGATGGCACTTCTCCCAGATCCTACCTCACTTCTCGGCTAAGTATAAAATCCAAGCCCATAAGCTGAAACTCTGGATATGAAGGAATAAATGAATCAACATATTAATAGGAAGGTGTCTTGACAGTTAATGAGTGTAACTGAAAAAAATGGGAAAATAATTTATATGAAGCTGTAGCTTGGTTGGGGGGTAGCAGTGTGACAACTATGAGTACAAATTTGAAAACCCTAGCTACACCCCTGCCTACTTGCTTGTTAATTAAAAAAAAAATCAATAGAAAGCAATATCTAACAACATGCTCCATAGTGTATAAGTAACATTATGTGAGAACAAATAACAATAAATATTCAAATACAAGATGTGTTGGATAGAATGGACTGGAACAGTATGTATTTGAATTATAACAGTTTTCAGATGTTGCATAAAACTGTGCTGTGTGCAGTAGAACAGCTGGGAAAGCAATTTCATCTTAACTAAGAAATGGAATATTTCATTTTATTTTCTATACTTACAAAATATTGGTGTCTTATCTAGTGGGGAGACAATATTTAGCAATGGGTAGGATTAAAAAAAAAAGAAAAAAAAAAACGTTTAATACATTTTATATGTTTTTACCCAAAATGTTTTTTATAGATAGGTTCAGAGATTAGTACTACGCTATCTGCCCTTATGGGTGATTTTAAGCCTAGCCAAAGTTCCCAACTCAAAGGTAAGAATCAAACCATGTATCTTGTGTTTACAAGTAACACTTTAATCATTATGCCACCCCCACCCCTCTGCCAGCCTCTACCCATCAGCTCTGTTCTGCTATCAAAATTCAAAATAAAAGCACTTATTCTTATGCCATTTGGTACTTGGACTACCGGTGAATAGATGTTAATCATTTTTATTTTATTTTATTTATATTTATTTTTACCAATAGGTTACTTACTTCTTATAAGACACTATCCATTTGTAATCACTCCAGAAAAGGGTTGCATCTGAATGCCTTAAAATAATAATGAAGTTGTTCTTTTTGCTAGTACACACAGTTCTGTTTAATCAATAAGAGACTACACTATGGTTAAATCTCAGTGACTTTTTTGAGGGTATAGTGGCCAACAAAACCTTGTGTGTTGTGGAAGAACAGTACCAGCAGGGCTAACCACCAGGCAGTGTGAACCTTGGCTCTAGATCATTGTAACTTTTGATGTGACACCCCAACCCCATATGTAAAAATGGGAAAATGGGTTCTGCATGGATGAATGGATGGATGCATGGATGGATGGATAGATGGATGCATGGATGCAAGGATGGATGGATGCATGGATGGATGGATGGATGGATAACTCTGAGATTAACAAAATGCTCAGGATAAATCTTATCCATACTGTTCTATTCACATTTTATTTTTACTGTGGGCGACTGTTTTGAAAACCAGGTAAAGGAAATGGCGGGACTGAGACTGTGAATGAAATGCCTTTCTTGTAAATCTTAAAGACAATCCTGTCATATACCTCAGGTTTCAAAGTACTAAATAAAGGACATCATATGTGCATCAATTTTCAAAAAACAGGAGCTTACAGGAAGCAAAACAAGTAGTCTGCTAACATCTTGAAGTGAGTCAGTAACATAAGTTATATACACTTCTACTATAAGTGGATGAAGTTCAACCCACCAAAAATCAGAACCCCCCAAACTGCATTCCCTGAAAAAAAAGTCTAAAAAAACACTTTTTAAAGATTTTTTGTGGGGGGGGGGCTGCACCCCTCAATGTGGGGGTGACAAGCCCCCTGCAACCAGCAAGCTTCTATATATACCAACTCCATGGTCACATTCACTTGAAGAAAGGGGGGGGTTACCCCCAAAAAGGGCATCACTGCTGGCACAGCTTGATGACAATGATTTCTTATGGAGGAGATCCAGTTCTTGGTAGGTTGAATTTTTATTGAATTACATTTCAGAATTCAAACTTAGTCTGCCTGTAGGTTACCTGTTCTATACAAACCTGAAAACTAACACTTCCACAAAATGAACTTAACTATACAGCTTTTTTTATATACTGGATAACAGTGTAATTTAAATAATTTGATAGCATAGTCCTAGTAACAGTTTCATGTAAAAGACAATCAAAACCATACCGTTAATAGTTTCTTAAAATTCCAGCTTTAGTTGTAAGTCTTGGTTCCCTCAATAATGTTAATGATATAGTTAAGTAGATTATTTTTCTCAGTGTCTGTTTAATGCTATTTATACCTCTCAGTCTCACAATAAATTAAAATAAAACTGCTCCATACACAATGCATGAGACAAGGATGAATTGCAAGTGACTGCATAAGCTGCAAAAGATGCAATCTTTTAGATGTAAATAGTAAAACTGCAGCCAATATAGCATACACACATGTACTGCTTTATTAAAATGTATTGCACTGATGCAGTAGGGTACTGTTGAGGATATCAGAAATGCATGTCAGAAATGGGCAGCAACAGTTATCATTATGGCTAGCATCATAAAGTGTAATTTTGTGTTTTACAAACACTGCGGTATTATTGTATTTACAGGTGTGACAGTTGAAATGTAGGATATTTTATCATTACTGTTCATAAAATTCTTGAATATGACACTAATATTATCCATCTAACAGGCACTGTTTAGCATAGCTGCATGTTTAAACCGCTCATCTGTTTTGGCAGATATATGAGAAATCTGGCTGTAATTATACTGCTCACTACAGGCACACTCCAGTAAGTGGCTAATGTACAGCTGTGCAATCTGCAAGATATCATCACGGCAGTTTGTTAAGCTGTGAACATTGAGGGAGTCATAATTCCAAACTGATTATAGCAAGGAGAAAGAGGACAAAGGTAGTAGTGAGTAAAGGATGAAAAGGAATAAGAAGTCTGCTGGAATGCAAAAAGAAGAAGAAGAAGCAAAAATATAGAAGCAAAAATAATTACCCATATGGATGATAGAATCTAAAGTTATTTTAGGATTTGTGCCATGGACAGCTATGCTGAATATCCATGACCAAAGACAAAGGACCCAGATATAGCAACACAGTAGAATAGGCAGAAACATAATGCAAACCCTGAAATACAATGTGATGATGTGAGGTATTGCCAGCTATATCAGGAAAAGTAGGACAGTGGATGTATAACATATGCCAGCATAGCTAGGTGGAGTTTTGTAAAGAATTATCTCATTTGTATATCAAACTGATGTGTATGGATGCTTATATTGAAAACGTATTTGTAAAGCTGCTTGTGTTTACAATGTACCAACTGGGGGTCCTACTGGACATAAAAGAAATACGCCTGCATGTCGGACTGTATTGTAACTGTTGAAATTAATATATTATAACAGAGAATACTAGAAGAGAAGGGTTAATCTCAGTCCAGCTAACTTTGAAAAATAGGCTGAAATTAAATTACCTGTACATGGCAAAGGCAATAAAGATTGTATCTTACAGTTATGATTGTAGCCAGAGACGAAATGTCTGTGAAAACCATGACTAGGGATCCTACTGTATTCTACTTAGGGGTGAACTAACTGTTACCCTAGAAGCATGGAAGTTTTGAAATGGTTTGATAGCTTCCAGATGCTATAACACATCTCAGTAAAGCTTTGACTGTGTATATGTTAACACATATGTGCTAAATTCTGATTCATTTTCTAGCAAAGGGGGTAGTACAGGAACAGAAGTCAGATGACCAGATGTATGTGGTGTCATTCTGTAATCTATGACTGAAATGATGCTTTAATACTAGCTGAGATGAAAGTCTTAGGGCAGTCTGTTTTTGAAACCTGGCAAAAAATGATTGCTCACCCACTTCATCTTGCCTTGCTTTAGTAAGTAAACAGGGAATAGTAATTCTTTAGATCAGTCAGGAAAGCATAGTGAGATTAGTTAAGGATTGTTTTTCTGTATCTCTGTGAATCTTCCCATCCGTGTTGATTTGAATATTTCCTGTGATTGAAACTCCGGTATTTTTGTAAATATATATTTAGTATTTTCATGTTTGTTTATTATTTATTATTAAATATATTACATATATTTAAAATTTTCATTATGGCTGATCTTTTGGAGAATATTTTAACCTTTGAGAGTACTTATATTTATTTGGAGACACTATACTCCTGAAAGCCTTATTGCATCGGTCAAACACTACCATTTGTAATAGTATTAATTTTACTCAGTATAATTGGCTACCCTTGTAAGAGCCTTAGAATAGCTGACTATGGAGTATTCTGGTGGTGGTGGACCTACTATATAGTTTGGGCATAACTTTCCCAGGTGTGTGTGTGTGTGTGTGTGTGTGTGTGTGTGTGTGTGTGTGTGTGTGTGTGTGTGTTTGGGTGTGAAAATCAAATCTCAAAGAGTGTGTGTGTCATCTACTTGGAGCAGGAACATAGAGCACTGGTTTCACAGAGAAAGTGGTGGAGGATGTGGCTTGGAACACTTGGTTGAGACCTCAATTCTACAGTTGTGCCAGTAGGGAGTCTTACTGGGAGCCTGTAACGAGAGAGTGAAACCCAGACCCCAGACTAAGCGTGTTCCCTGTGTGCTCTTAAGGGAAATTGTGCTTGGTGCAGAGAACTGCATCTGGAAATACTGTGTTATCTATTTTTGTTCCAAGTGAACATTCCTCACCAGTGTCAGTGTAAGGATTGAGGCTCATCAATTACTGCCCCAGAGGAGAGACGTCACATATTGGTGATAGTGGTGGGATATTAATTGAACTTCTGTAGCCTGTAGGCAGTTGGCACTAAAGGTGTGTGTACTCTCAGGAGCCAACAAGGTAAACATACAGAGTTTCATTTTCGCAACAGTTTTATTTATTTTTTTGTTAGTTTAGTTTAGTCAGGGAAAGCTGGCAAAGATGTCAGCAGAGGATTATTGCAAGCTGATAAAGAACCAGTTGGCCAAGGTGTGCAAAGCCAAAGACTGGTGCATGCCAGCCTTACTAAATTGGAAATTATTTCTGCCTTAATTGCAGCTGCAGCACAGACTGACAACCAGTCTGTTGATGGGGATATGCAGCCTTCAGAAACAGGACAACTCACCTTTTCCTCAGAGGACTTAAAAATCCATTTGGAGTTAAAGAGACTTGAACTGGAGGCCAAACATTTGGAATTAGAACCAGCGGAGAGACTCTGATGTTTTGAGGCTGAAGAAAATGAAAACTGGATTGAATTAGAATCAGCAGAGAGACTGTGGTGTTTGGAGGTAAAAAAAAATGAAAGACTGCAATGTTTGGAGACCGAAGAAAATGAGAAGCAGCATCAACATGAGAGAGAGATGTTGACTCTTCGCCAGGGTCATGGAGGTCATGGGGAAGGGAATAAATAAACCCCAGAAACAATAAAGGTCAATACATTTTTTCCACAGTTTACATAAGGTGATAATTGTGATAGTTTTATTCATGTATTTGAAATAGTATGTAAACAGTATAATGTTGACGAAGGGCTCCAGGTATGGTTCCTAACCCCCCTTTACTCCATAGTAAAGCTGTAACTACTGTTTCTAAACTGTCTGATACTGATTATTTATACTATGATAAAGTAAAACTATGTTTATTGAAATGTTTTAAATGAACATCTGAAGCTTACAGAAAAAAGTTTTGTGAGCATAGATGCAAGGCAGATGAAAGTGTATGTGATTATACTGTTGAGTTAAGTACTTAGTTTTATAGGTGGGTGAGTGGGTATCAGGTCACCACTTTTGAAAGGCTGGCAGTCTTTGTGTTGAAGGAACAAGCCGTTAGCACTTTGCCTGAAGACATGAGAATCTGGCTGGCAGACTGGGAGTATAACTCTGCACATGAGCTGGGGTAAAAAGGGGATCTCTACTTAGCAAGCAGGGCATCACTGCACAAGAAGGGGATACCCAGTGCTGCATATGGATATAAGGGAACTCATGGTAGGCAGCATAAACCACATCAACAGAGTCCACCAGTAACAGGGGAAGCCACTAGTTCAGGTACATGGCCAGGATCAAGAGTTAGATGTTTTATATGCAACCAGAGGGGCCATGTAGCATACAAATGTCTACAAAGGTAAGGTGAGGAACAAAAAAGGAGTTCATTGTCCCACTGTACTCATCCCTCTTTATACCCATTATAGAATACAATGCCCCATTTGGTATGTACCTCACAAGACATCTGCAACAGCTGGAAAGGCCACAGAAATATCTCAATAAAAGAATCACAAGCCTAAAGCAGATCCCCTATGCTGACCATCTAAAAAAACTCCAGCTATACTCTGTGGCATATCATCTACTCAGAAGCGATCTCTGCTTAACATACAAGGCCATGTCAAACCCTGAGCTGTTAGTCATGCTCCAGTAAAAGAAATCCTAATCTCTCAGAGCCACACGCTTCAGGGATCTAAACCTTGTCATCACAATGAACAAAACATGCTGGAGGGATACGTTCCTGACCCAGAGACTTCCCATACTCTGGAATAGACTGCCCATACATGTCAAGCAGAGCGCCTCCTTGGCCTCTTCAAAAGGAACCTTGATGATAGGATGGGAGACAGAAAATTCACCTCAGGGATCACGTCAGTCGCCTTGCTAGACAGGGGGCAGGGAAGTAAATATTGTGGGAAGAAATAGCCAGGGAATTGTTATGGCTAGGCTTGTATAGGCCCTAGGACCAATAGCCTAGTACCAACCTATGTATCTATGAACCTAAAAGGTGAGGGAACCAGCAAGTGGGAATAACAGTTTGCCAGTGATAAGTTGTCTGGAGACAACAGGGGCACCAAACTATCACCAGAGTTTATATCCTATCTTAGTGGATGGAAAACATGCCCCTGCTAAGACAGACACAGCCTCTGACATAACCATTGTTAAGCCTGCAGTGGCTAAGGATGAGCAGTACTTGCTTGGGCAGTCCACTCCAGTCAGAGCTTTAGGAGGGACCCCATTCCAAATGCCTTTGGCCAGGGTTCACCTTGACTGGGAGAGTGGAAAAGGAAACAAGCAAGTAGGTGTGTTTGAGGATATCCCTGCAGATGTCTAGATAGGGAATGATTTTGATAATGCAGTATCTTTGAGAGTACTTATATTTATTTGGTGACACCGTGGCCACTCCTGAAAGCCTTGTTGCATTGGTCAAACACTTCAATTTGTATTAGTATTACTTTTGCTCAGTATAATTGGGTACCCTTGTAAGAGCCTTAGAGTAGCTGGCTTTGAAGTGTTCTGGTGGTGGAACTACCTTATAGTCTGGGCATAACTGGTAAATCTGTACCAGCCTTTCCCAGGTGTGTGTGTGTGTGTGTGTGTGTGTGTGTGTGTGTGTGTGTGTGTGTGTGTGTGTGTGTGTGTGTGTGTGTGTGTGTGCGTGTGTGAAAATCAAATCTCAAAGAGTGTGTGTGTGTGTGTGTGTGTGTGTGTGTGTGTGTGTGTGTGTGTGTGTGTGTGTGTGTGTGTGTGTGTGCGTGTCTGTGCGTGTGAGCTGCTTAGGGCAGGGACACAGAGCACTGGCTTCACAGAGAGGGTGGTGGAGGACTTGGCTTGGAACACTTGGCTGAGGACCCGACTCTACAGCTGTGTCAGTGGGGAGTCCTACTGGGGGCCTGGAGAGAGAGAGAGAGAGAGAGAGACAGAGAGAGAGAGAGAGATGAGTGTGTTCCTTGTGTGTTCTTAAGGGAAATTGTGCTTGCTGCTGCATCTGGAAATACTGTGTGTATCTATTTTTGTTCCAAGTGAACGTCCCTCACTAGTGTCAATGTAAGGATTGATTACTGGTCCAGAGGAGGGATGTCACATACAACATTAAAGTCTATTACCCAGGTAATAACAAAATGTTGTGTAAAGATGGTCAGCAACACATAAATACAATCTACTAAATATCTACAACATTTACTCAAGAAACCATTATAGCAGGAGATTTTAATACTGATTGGCAAATCTATTCCTCTGAAAACCCTTCCAATTGCATAAACTTACATAGTTTCACCCAACTGATACACACACCCACTAGGGCTGACAAAAACAGCAACAAACAATCAATTCTCGACTGGACTCTGACAAATAAACCCTCACTTATCTATCACTCAGGTTGTCTGCCAGACAGCCTAAGTGACCACCTACTAACCCACTTCCTAAGGCACTGCAACTCTCACACAAAAATTACATCATACAAACAGGTGTGTAATACAAAAAATTTCTCCACTGACACTTTTAAACAACTACTCCAAAACTGCAACTGGTCCCCATTAAAATACCTCCCATTAGATGCAGCAGTTGAATAGTTCAATAGTAAATTTCTAGATATACTAAATACCTTGGCCCCTGTAAGATACATTACATCTGAAACAAATTACTGTCCATGGCTCACAAAAGAAACCAAACAACCACTAAAACAAAGAGACAAACTCTAGTACCAACATCAGTCCAACAAAACCAAAGCCTCTCTTGATGACTACCATCATTTAAGAAATATTTGCAAAAAAAATTAAAACCAATAAAAAGCAGTACTACCACATGCAGCATAAACATCAAAATGACCCACAAAACTTCTGGGGTATTATCAAACAACTTATACAAACAGGCTGCATTTCTACCCCATCACCAAATACACATAACTCAGAAGAAAGTATAACATCCTAGTTTAACTTCTTTCTCATAAACTCCATACTCTCACTTATAAAAACAAAAATAGTTCATAACAAATCACTCCTCCTTTAGTCAATGATGCCCCTACCACTCTATTCATCCAACCCATTCAAATAGGTAAAAGAAATTATTGAGTAAGCTAAGACCTAAAACAATTGCCACCAGCAAACTACCTAATGAATACCACAAACTAGGAGCGGCATCATCTGTTACCCAGTATCAATTCTGATTAACAGATCAATCTCTGAACAGTACGTACTGAAAATTTGGAAAATCTTTAAGTAATTCCTCTTCACAAAGGGGGCTCCTCACGAGAATTCTCCAACTATAGACCAATGTACATACTTTCCCCCCTTTCAAAAATTTTAGAAAAATGTGTCCACTCACAAATAATGTAACATCTACTAACTAATAAGCTCCTTGCCATCTCACAACATGGATTTCGGCCAGGCCATAGTACCACCACTGCCCTGCTTAACTTCACCAATACTGTAAACCAACTTAAAACAATGGCCAAATGCTCTCCTCGATATTTCTAGATATGTCAAAGACATTTGAAACAGTGTTGAACAAGCACCTCATACAAGAACTGACATCCCTTGACATATCTAGAAATGCCCTCGCATGGTTCCAAAATTACCTCTCAGATTGCCAACAAGCAGTCAAGTGGCAAGATGATCTCTCTTCTCTGCTTCCTGTAAGAGTAGATGTTCCACAAGGCTCAATACTTGGTTTACTACTCTTCTCGGTCTTCACCAATAATCTTCACACTGCAACTAACCTTGCTACCATCATACATTATGCAGATGACTCCACTGTCATCTGTGCCACACCCTCCCTGCCAGAACTACAAGAAGTTAGCCAAAGATCTTTCATGGCCATTGAATCTTTTGTAAATAAATATCAGCTCATCCTAAACCCCAGCAAAACCAAACTAATGTTATTACCCAACAACTATCACAAAACAACGAGCCTCTACAAGGGCTTTAAAATCACCTCATTAAATAACAAACTAATTGAACCAATCTCAGAAACAAAGCTACTAGGAGTCACTATTGATGATAATTTAAAATTTCACAAGCATATAACACCTGCAGTTAAAAAGGCCTGCATTAAATTAGGTTCTTTTTATAGAATTAAGGCGTACCTAACCAACTCTCCCAGACAAGCAATTGCCAAGACCCACCTACTATCCACCCTATTTTATGCCTCCCCTATACTCACAAACTTCAGGAAAACAGACTTACTCAAATTTGAAACATGTTACCACAAGATAGCCAGATTTGCCAAAAACCTGCCCCACAGAACCCATCACTGCCTTGCTCTAAAACAACTCAAATGGCTAGAACTTCCTAACCTCCTATCCTTAAAGCAGCTTACCATAATCCCCTCTATAGTATACCTACAGCAGCTTACCCTAATCCACTCAATAGTATACCTACATGACAAATGTGCAGCCATGCACAGCCTAGTTCAAGTACACCTCAACAAGAGGACCCTGAAGTCCTCCAACAAACTACTATTAAAAGTTACAAAATGCAACAACAGCTTCGGACACTCTCTTTATTCTAATAACATCTCTAAAGCATGGAACTCCATCCCTCAGAATATACTAAACACAACCAACCTAGCACAGTTCAAAAACCTACTAAAGATCCATCCAAATGACAACTGGTTATGTTCTTGCTCCTCACCAGGCTGAACTTACTTGACTTTTCCCCACCTCTGCCCATCCCCACCTATGCCCACCCTCAAGCTCTTTTTCCACTCCACTGAGATATATATATATATATATATATATATATATATATATATATATATATATATGGGTCTACTTTACATGGTTGACTCTTCAGAAAGTTATCATTCATATGGCCGAGACCATATGATTAATTTTCGAAACGCAGACCATGTAAAAATAAAAACATAACAAGCACCAAACACTTACCTTTCAACTGCTAGCAGGGGGGCAAGCCCCCTGCACCCCCCATGGGGGGCTCCACCCATCACCCCCCCCCGTAACTTAAATATACCAACTCTGAGATCGTACTACAGTGTGGAAGAGGAAATTTTCCCATTCCGCACTGTATGGAGATAGAGGTTCCCCCGGTCGGCTTTTCGAAAGTCGATCATATGGTCTCAGCCATATGAAAGTTGACTTTCTGAAAAGTTGACCATGTGAAGGGGACCCATATATATATATATATATATATATATATATATATATATATATATATATATATATATATATATATATATATATATATATAAATAACTTTCTCCACTGATGAATAGATAGCTAGCTATACTTCATTAATGTATATATAACTTTCAACAAAATAGTTGGAGACTACATAATTTTTGACAAAATAATAGTAGGTTATTGCATGTTATTGAAAATCATTAGTGAATAGTAATTCCATTGTATAATATGTTTTCTTTATGATCTGTATAATTCCACTGATCTGTAAATTTTTGTGCTGTTGTAGTGTGTTTTTATGTGGAGCTTTTCTCCCTGGGTCTCTGCTGAAAATGGGCAAGTAGCCCAGTCAGACTTCCTCAGTAAACGAATGTTAAATAAAAATAAATAAATAAAATAATGCAGGGAACACAGAAGGATCAAAATGGCCAAAACACATTGCATTTTAATGTTGAAAATCACACAGCAACAACATCTGAAAATATAAATAGAAACAGATAACACAAACAACATAGGTGTATGTCTAACAGGACCATCACTAAGCACCACTTCAGAAAACCTTCCAATCTTAAATGCAAATAAGCCAGAGGTAGAATATCTCCATAGGCAAAGATACCTCAATAAGAGGGATAAGTGCAACTTCTCAGGAAGCTCGAAACAGAGAAATAACCCAGATACTAATGCAGCCCATAATGCCAATCAAAAATGAAATACACATCCAGGGCAACCAGTACAATGAACACAGACATTCAGAAAGAGACAGCTATAGAAGGTGATCCATCAAGGTGGGGACCAAAATGACCTTAGTAACATATAGTCCACAACACAGATCCAGTAAAACACATAGCAAAGGCATGGGATGGAGGGTAAAAGTCCATTAGAAAAACAACAAGAAATGAGACAAAATCCAATACATTGCAGTGTGGCATTAGAATGGCAAAACTGACAGAATTCCATTAATGGCAAGACAGGTAAGTCAGGCAGGCCAGGCACACAAATGTTTAGCAGCAAAAGGCAATGTTAATAACACAGGCAACTCCACATATGTTCATATGTTCCTCGCAGATATTAGGAACAGGTAGGCAGATATCCCATCTAGAAAGACTTAATAAGCAGTGTGCAGTATAGAAATGGGGATTAGAAGGTACAGAGGTGGGTTTCAGATAGGTGTAGTGCCACAGGAGTAATATACAGTGTTAACTATGGTAAACTGGGGGATGTCTGACTGGCATGGTCATAGTGTTGGAATATGGGGATGTGTAGGTGGTGCTATGTCAAGGACATAAAAGAACAGAACAATGAGCAGCTGTGCCATGGTTCAAATATCCATGGACACATGCATCACAGCCTGAATTGACGGGCAGCAGTAATGAGGAAATTAATAGTGACATTATATGCTTTCTAGAACAGCAGTTGATAGAGTACATCATGGCACTGGGTAAATATATGCCTCTTGAGACATGGCAGTAAACCATATGGAATGTCTCCTGTGGCATGAAGAAAAATGTGCCATTCCTCCCCACTATTATCTGTACATGGCATTAAGAAATAGCCAGCTCAGTCACCAACCGACAGATCTTTGGGTCATGAGACCACATGTTGGGAATGGAACATATGGGTATAATGCTGATATGGTTAATACATCATGTTGTTGTCAATAAACCAATCCATCAGAGTATGGCCTTACATAAGTATCACTCTGATAAGAGGTCATAAGCCACAGATATGTCTTGTGGAGGTAAGAATGACATTGCCAAAACTTGCTTCTTCTCCATCTAGAATGTTGGAGTCCTACAGTAGCATAACCAAGGGACCAGTTACTGTATGTGCTGGCACAGTATTTGGTGAGGATGAACAAAGCAGCTGTGGGGATGGACAGTGGAAAAGGAAGAAAGGATGACATTATGTGTTACCTGCTTGAAGTCCTTCTCATGCACTGTGGTGCCAGAGTAACCTCACTACGTCAGTCATTCCAATCAAATCATTAAACATGCAGTCATATGCTGGCTGACACATGGCAAATGTAAGGCAGTACACCAATGGGTCATACCTACCATTGTTCCCCATACCACTTTATCTGTGCATACTGTATAATTGGTGACACACATGGTCATTTGGCTAGGAACTGTCCCATCCTTATACCATGCAGTTCTTTGTGCCAACCTTCATGAATTCCCTTTGCCATTAACAGATAGACCTTATGGCTACCCCCTCCTACTCAGTGTGCCTTACATAGAGGGCTCCATGCTGCATCTTATATCCTCCACTATGATCTCTGCAATGCTAGCAATTTCTGTGCTGACAACAAAGTTCTTCCTCCACCTTGCATGCCTTATGTGTACTTGGAGAATACGGTGGAGAATATGAGTATGCAGCCTGCAGACTTCCAGGTAAGGCAGCTTAGTTATTGTAGAGCACTTTACCAGGCATATGCTGGACCTCCTCCACATCTACCCTCTTTCCATAGCACTCTGTGATTTAAGCTCATCCTTAAATGCATTGGCTAATTTCGTGGTGGTGCAGCGGTAGTGTTGTTGCCTCACAGCAAGAGGTTCTCCCGTTCGATTCTCAACTTGGGTTGAGAGTGCCTTCTGTGTGGAGTCTGCATGTCCTCCCCGTGGTCTAGTGGGCGTTCGAAAGACATGCATTGAATGGGTGTGCCTTCGTTGAAGGTTGGGCATCGGGCTGGCAACTCAACACCATAAATAACAACTGTCAATCATTATCGGACTGGAGTTCCACTGTGGCGACCCCTAACTGGGAAAAGCCGAAAGACAAGCAACAACATCTTAAATGCATTGGCTAGTTTCACAGCTACAGCATCCTCTGATAGTGTTGAATGGGGTGATATGTAGACTGTACCAGCTGCCCCCCCACATGCAGTCTCCACTGTGATAACTCATCCTCTGTAATTTTAATGTCTGATTTTCTTCTCTATACAGTCCCAGTATGACAAACCATTGCTCTGTCTCCCCTTGTAAAAGAGATAGCGATCCACCAATAGCATGGGTTTCCCTTTATGGCTTTGCAGAGCTGTATAATGGTTCCTGCTACTCATAGCTGCACATTCACACTCTTTCCACTTCTTTTTTGTCCTCTGATGTCATCAAAATGTTCTGATCATCAGTAGCACTGCCCCTTTTTCCTAACAGTACAGTAGGCATGTAATCCATTTGACCAACACCACGTTTTCAGATTATGGATAGATGTCAACTCACAGCCTGCAAAATTCTTACCATTATGTAATTTGGTTATCTGTTCCTGTTATTTTCTGACTCCTTAGGCTGCTGAATTCACATTTTTTGCAAAATTTTCTAGTATTTCATCTCTTGCAATGAAGCTCCATGAAACAATGGCAGAAATTTAATAGATTACACATTTTTTTTCTCTGTAGGCATTGCTTCATGCTGTTTACATGGCTATGAACATTTTTAAATTCAGTAACAGCTGCTGAGCGGCACGTACACATGCACCAACACAAAAACTTATGTGGCATGCAAATAAGCTCATAAGCAGGTGAATCTAATGCAAATTAGGCAGGTAAAGCGATCCAGCAAACAGATAGGCATCTGTTTAGATCCCATGTCACTGTCTGTAGTGTATGTAGAAAAATTCCATATACAGGACTATAGACAGACAAAAGGGCTTCTAAAAATATAGATATATGGACAGAAATGTCATACCACATACACATAAGAGTGAAACTATTATGCTGTATGGGGGAAAATTAAAGGAAATAAATACATTTTTTTTAAATAATCCAGGCATGTTTGAGTGGTGTGCCACAGTGCACAAACATGCTTTATAGAAAAATAAAAAAAATAAAACATTGAAAAAAAATTAAATTATGTGACAGAAATGTATTACAGGACTGTGCATGGAGCCTCTACAATGGTGCACTGGTGCTATTGCTAATTTGGCTGGGCTATGAAGTATGTAGTTTCCAGGCTGTGAGCACAGATACCTATGCAAATAAGGTGGAGTTATTGAATAGCTGAAAGGAGTAATCATGTCTGCATATCCCCTTCATGTAGGCTTTGACCCATATTGCTGTCTACACAGGATGTAGTTGACATTAAGGGGGGGGGGGGGTTCCACTGACTTCTAAGCTCATTTCAGCTTAGATGCATGTGTTTGTGTGGTGGGCCACCTGGCTGAGCTTGTCCTTCCAGAAAGGCATGTCTACTAACTTCTAAACTTTGTTTACTTTCCGTGCGTATGTTTGCATGGTGCACTGCTGTGCTGAGCATGTCTAACAAAATGTATTTAATTAGTTTAGACCCTTGTTTAATAGGACCATTAAATGATGTTAATTATATTGTAGGCAGGTGGAATGCATCATATTTTGTCAATCACACATTCTGCACCTACAGCAGAGCTCTATAAAGTATGCATGCATCCTACATTCTCATTTTTTCTCAATACACTGGAATATTGGAGTACAGAATGCTAGGGGCTGCTGCAGGTCTGCTATACCTGTATGTGCTAGATGCTGAAGTCAGTACTACTGCTGCTGCTGACAATAGGCCTAGATAGTGAAGTAGAAGAGTGTTCAGGCCCAGGGTAACCTTCCAGGAGCTACATGAGCTGGGGATTGTAGAGTGCTACAGGGTGGACAGGACATACTACAAGAACTCACTGATCTCTGCCGCCCTCAATTCAGACCCAGAGCCAACAGAAAGGAACCCATCCTAGTGGAAATGAAGGTATGTGTAGCACTTAGGATACTAGCTACAGGTACATTCCAAAGACCAGCTGGGGACATGATGGGGGTCTCACAGGAAGCAACATCCAGGGTACTCCACCAGTTCCTGGATGCCATGCTACCACATGACAGTGAGTTTCTTTTCCCCTTACTGCTGATATGAGGGCCAGCAATATACAACACGTCTACATTGTAGTACACTACTCTGAAGTACTGGCTGCTATAGATTGCACTCATGTACACATCAAGGAACTACCTGGTGAGGAGGGTAGACTCTACTTCAACTGCAAGGGGTACCACTCCATCAACTGCCCAAGTCATTTGCAATCTCCAGGGGATTATCATGAATGTGTGTGCTGGCAGCCCTGGCAAAAATCATGACTCCCATATCTGGCATGCATCACAGCTGTACCAGATGTTTGCTAAGGGGACATCCTATACGGGCATTTACTGGGGGATGCTGGCTACACCCTGGAACTACGGATGATGACACCCATCAGAAATGCACACACACACCACCAAAGAATGCCATAATGAGGCACATGCACAAACTAGGGACATCATAGAGCATGGGTTTCTCCTTCAGACATCATGATTCAGGTGCCTTGATATATCGGGTGGAGCCCTGCAGTACTCTCCAGCCACATGTGCACATATGTTCACAGTATGTGCTATGCTACACAATATGATCCTGCAGAAACAGCTGCAGCAGGATCAGCAAAGGGAAGGGATACACAGGACCCCACCAGTGCCTAGGTCACCACAGCCACAATCACAGGAGGACTTGGAAGAGGAATCCCCTGATGGTGCATTCCCAGTACACCCTGGCTTTGTCTAAGAGACAATGCATAGCACATTCAATGACAACCTAGGGCCCTAGGGACTGACACCCTACTCCTACTTACATACATATATTAAACTTGATGCCAGGCAACCCACACCATCTGTACCTATCCATGTATTGGCTGTGTACTGCTTGCATCAAAAAGAGTCTGCCCTGAAATATAGTGCTGTTATCTGCTGCAGTCACAAGGTAAGTCCCTAAACTACACACTACTTGTAAGGATTAGTATAATATAGTATTGTATGTATGAATCTGCTGCATTTATGCAAGGAATGATAGTGGCCTATTTGGACACAGGTAACATCCACATTGGACTAGTTACCCAGTCCACTAGAATGTGACCTTTAATATTCATTAGGCTTCATGGTTGGAATATGCATTACATCCATCAAGAGCGATGTTATACAGTGGGGCCACATGATATTTGGACTACTGTGTATCCCAGCAGAACATGTGCTATTGATGATGGTCCAAATCTGGTACTATCCACATCTTTTGCATGTGAGGTATTATTATGTTGGTGTTTTCACAGACTGTCAGCCTGTGTGTGGTGTAACATTATGAGCTTCTGTCACATATCTGAGCTGGAGAATGCCGTGGACATTCTGAGTGAAGTGCAGTACCGCAGAAACAGGGACAGATGTCAGTGTCTGTAACACACAGGGGTCAATTTATAAGTACTGACAGCCCCACTGGGCATGCCCATACACTTAGTTAAACTGAGTGCAATCCTTTTGCCCCCTGATCGCAATCCTGTTGCCTCTTGATCAAAATTAGTTGTTATGTATACATATGTCTATGCATACCTACATGTATTTATACATATCTGTCTGTCACTATCTCTCTCTCTCACATACATAGTATACTGTATCTATTTGTATGTATTGCCAAATATATAGCTATATATCTATATCTAAATATATATATATATATATATATATATATATATATATATGTGTGTGTGTGTGTGTGTGTGTGTGTGTATCCTCCCCTGCCAAACAACTGAGAATCCATCATTAGGTATCAAATTACAATGGTTATGCACATTTTGGCCTTGTAATTTGCTGCTAGGTTTCACTCTTCTACAAGGCTTGATAATGTCATCTACCTTAAGACTACCAGTTGCCATTTTAGTGTCTGACTTAAGCTGTGGTGCATGTGGTAAGTATTGTGATCTGCAGTGTGTAATACTAGATAGTTAGGGGATCTAATATCACTGTAGGGCACTGTGTGTGTGTGTGTGTGTGTGTGTGTGTGTGTGTGTGTGTGTGTGTGTGTGTGTGTGTGTGTGTGTGTGTGTTTGTGTCCCCCTGTCAAACTGAGAATCCCTCACTGGCTATCAAACAGCAATGGCTTTGCACTTTTTGGATCTGTAAGTTACTGCTACCTTCCAAACTGCCCCCATCTATAAGGCCTGATGATGTCATCTACCTTAAAACTACCAGCTGCCATTGTCTCATCTGACTTAAGCTGTGGTACATGTGATAAGTATCATGATCTGCTGTGTGTAAGACTAGATAAGGAGGGGTACTAATCTCACCACAGGCCACTTGGTGTGTTTGTCCAGATGGCATAAATTTGATCACCTCAGTAATTGAAAAAGTGGTAGAGTTTTGCAGAGTTTTATTTGTAGCAGGTGATATGGCCCTCCAAATGCCTGACCACTAGTAGGCCTGCTGATGTCATCAAGCTTAATATGTCCCAAACCGATAGCACTATCAGACATGAGGTGTTTTGCATGCATCATGTATTGTGATCTGTAGTGTATACTATTACATAGGTAAGTGTTCTAATCTACATACAGCCAACTTGCACTATGTGTGAGCTGTGCCATGTAATGTAAACAGTAATTGGACGTGGTGTTATCCTTAATATAGCCATGTTTGTATGTGTGGCTGTTACAGCATTTTACATCAGCTTATAGCACCATAGGACATTTGAACGACACTAGCATAATGGCCATACAGCCATTACAATCTTAGACAACTGTATACCCTTATTTACATGATCAGCACATATTGCCCCAGTTCAAGAGGGCTACAGGCAGAATCCCTGTAGTGAAATGACAGTCTACTAGCCAATCATACAGATGCCATGTGCTGAGGTGCACTGCTTGCCATTAGCCAGGGGTTCTGTTTCAAAGATGGGTTAAAGTCTGCTAGACAAACCTCTTCCAACAGCATGTATTACTAATGTCACATACTAGGTTAATGTCCTTAAGAGTGATTAATCCATCTACTATGCCACCTACATTATGCAGTATTTACAATCAAGCACGGTCACACATTTCCCCAAGGCAGAGAGCACCTCTGAGTGGTCTATATGCCACAGGCTAAAATGACACTCATTTCAGATGATCGCCATTGAACACATGCTGAAATCGTGAAGTTCCATTGTGAGGGACATTACTGTTGTGTACAAGTGCCAGTACTGCATGGAAAGGTCTATTACCAAATAGCCATTGCACTCAGATATTGGCATGCTGAGGGAAATGTACATGGAGACTATCAGTATGTCAATTACGGGTGATTGTGCCCTCAGCTATGACATATGATTCCCATCATACCACTGGGAAGACATGGTAATCTCAGGTTCATTAGGTGTAAACCTGTGTGGCCATGTCTGTGTGCCCAGTTCTTTAACCCCTGAGTATGTACATCATATGTTGTGACTGATGTGCTTCTTACCAGATACATAGGTGTTAGTGATGGAAATGATGCTACATATATATTTGCATGGAGTTTATGGCCATTACTATGTCAAAAGGTCTTTGTTCATCAATACCCTCTTGTAGGATATTGACATGCTGCCACACCCTTGGATTTGACAGCCTGATATATAGTGTTTGTAAGCACATCTTGCAGTGAATATGTGGATGCCTGTGCATGCACAGTGGATTTGTTCAACTTTGCTGACATTACGTTGGCCTCGCAAGCATATGATGCCTGTCAGGCAACTAGACAGCACACTGGCTGTTGTGTGACATGATGTGGGAACACAGACATGTATTTTGGGTACATAACTGTACAGTAAGACATGTCTAGGACATGTAGCAGGTAGACACACATTGGACAAAGGTGGCCAGTCTGCTGCAGTAGGCCTCACAGCCATGTCATGCAGATATCCACTAGTAATGTGTTGAAGGGCAGGATGCATGACTAGCTGTGAAATTGTCACCTAAGATGGCTCACCGCCAGTGTGCTGATTGCGTCAGAAAGACTTGAAATCTATGTTACTGGACATTATACACTATAGTGTGGTGCTACAGCAGTGCTACTAATCCCCCTCTTGTCAGTTCCCTAGTGACATGACACCAATCCTGGAACAGAAGGCATAAGATATGCAAAAACTAACTGAGTGCCCAGATTGCTGATCAAGGCATCTACCTGGAAAAGGGTATGTGAAGCCTAGAGAGCCTTTCATGATGTGGGACAGGTATGTGGATGAACAAACAGGCTGTGTCTTACTTGTCATCCTGGGCTTCATAGTAATGTTTTGCGTGTGATGACAGAAAATGTATCGGAGCATGGTATCCTATGTGAGACTGATGTCTGTGAAACCTGCATTAGTAGTTGCCAGGCACTGGAAATAATGTGGGCTCCCATGCTTAAAACAGTCTTCACAAGGTAATTGTGTCCTTCAGGCACACACCACTTGAGTACTGTCCAACTCCAGAATACCTGTGTAAAACCCCCACCTTACCTTCACAGGTTATACATATTACAGTTCCCTAATGTGTTTGTCTGCACTCTATACAGACACTTTGCACAACTCTCTTCTTGGAACATGCCGGACGTAATTGCAATACTTAGTTGCACAAAGGACAACTAACATGCACTGCCAAGCAGTGTCCCCAGATCTCTGAGTCATGTTACATGAAATGCCATGCAGGAAGTTAGCATGGATATGAGCAGTAACACTGTCGTACACCTACTGACACTGGACCAAACACTTTTTGTTATGCTCAAGGCAAAATCATGCCTACCAATTGTAACTGGTGGATCCCATTCAGTATTACACTATGCAGTGGATGACGCAAATATTACTCACTCTACCTACCAATGGCCTGACAAGGTGTTTGACAATATTAGGGAAGCAGGCTTTGTTAGAAACTGTGTAGGTTATCTACAGACTCTTTTGTCAGCTGGTGGTTAGGCAAGTGTCTGGCAGTCATAATCTGGGAAGACAGCATTGGGAGACCTATGCTGCAATGACGCCAGTCACCAGTGGATTTTCTCAAACATCATTAATTGTATACCCCTTCTAGCCATTCCCTCTATGCAGTCACAGCCACTATCAGTGCCCTCTGACTAACTACATTAGGAGGTGAATGTATATCAGGAGCTGTCACTGAATCCTACACAGAACCAACAGTTATCCAGGATGGCATGAGGCACACATTCAGTTATTGTCTGAGCCACTGACAAATACTAAATGCCAATGACTGCAGAATACTATCCTTTGGAAAGTCATCTACCCCTGGAAAATATAGTAGTGTCCAGGAGCGGCCTTAGGTCAGCTGGTGCCCTAGGCAAAAGGGCACCATGGCATCCCCACCACACCACCCGGTGCACCCATCCTGGTCTGTTTACACCAAACAAATACTGGAAAAGCGCCCCTTCTAGAGTGGCACCCTAGGCAGCCACCTAGTTGGCCTATGCCTAAGGCCGGCTATGCTAGTGTCCACACACCACACACAGTTGAGCCATTACTCATGGACTTATGGACACAGAAAGTAATGTAACCTTTGACTTTTACTGGTTAGTAAGATGTGTGGATGCATTCAACATTGTACAACCTAAACAGAAAGGTATGTGATGTAAATTCCAGACTGTTATTGCTATACTGAATGTGGCACTCATCATACCTATCATTGTGTACAATGGCACCCTTGCTATGTCACTACACAGGCATATCATACAACTGCAGCAGCCACACAGTTTCCATGGTACACCAATATATATTGCAGAAAACTTGTTTCCTGGAGGACGTTTCAAGACCGTATGTGTGTAGTCTGACTCCAAAATGCTTTGGAGGGGATGTGTATGGCTGCCATACAAGGAGGTGTCAGATTCCATTGTGTACCTCCCGGGTATCCATGACAGAATTAACACGCCTTACCTGTTGTACACACCTACACCATCACTGTGGTATAAATAGTACATGCTAGAGAGACAGGTATCTAACACAGACAGTACACCCTGTATGTTACAGGCCACCCATGCATGTGAAGCACACATCTGCTGTGACACACATCATTTTCAGGTTACACAATGGGATGCAGAAGAAGACAATCATAGCTGTTGTCAGACAAATGTCTGTACTAGACACAGAAAATTTGTAGATGGGTCATCTCCAGCACAGATGTGTTATCTTCCAAAACCCTGGTGACACGGGTAGCAGACCTTTTCACAGATTATGGATGCATGAATACACTGAATGATCCCATTGTCCTTGTAGCTTGTTAAACACAAATGGACCTATGGAACCATGCACCTATACTGCGGTACCTTGCTGAAGACATACTTCCTCTGTTCTGATGTTCTATCCTGTGCTGTGATGTCTATGGCTTTATTGCCATTGTGTATCTATAGGTGCCCCCAACAGAATCCTGAAACAGAAACAGAAACAGGTCCATGACACACCTTTCATAAGTATACAGCCATTACAACATCATACAACATAAGGTACACAAAATGATGTGTCTTACTCATTACAAATGTTAGCATATAGTATTCATTACTAACCACTACAAGTGACATGGCAAAGCATGCATTAGACAAGTAAATGTTAATTTATATAGTCACCCTGTGCATCAGACACATAACTTCATTTCCCTGCATGGATGACAAGGATGACAGGGATGTGGCACAGGTATCATCACTTGCACAGTGTGTTGGGCAGGGGTGCAGGAGGCCTACTTTGACCCAAATGGTTGACAGCATGTGTGTGTGTAAGGAAGGCAAGTAGGCAAGATGGACCATGGAAATGTGCCATGTGTGTCTGTAGGTTACCTGCATTTGACAGCAGTGTGTGAGCATGTGCATGTATACAGTCAAGCTCAGTTCTAGCCCTACATGTGTGTATGTTGGACAACTTTGAACCATGCATGGTGGAGCTGACAGTTCACCATCTCCAGGCCTGAACATGGGAAGTGGCTCTGCCAGGAGTTGCACTGGCACCTCCATGCCCAAGGTCAGAAGCGGTGCAAGTACCTGATGGTGACTACTGTTTGCTGGGACCGTGTCCTCCTCGGGAATACCCAGGACCATGAACTCATGGCCTGCCATGTCTTCATGTGGACAGCATACTCCCCTCTGTAGCCCTGGATGCACTGCCACTATGGGAGCGTGATTATGCAATGCCATGTGGACTCTCAACAGATGGGGTTGCTGACCTATGTCCATGATGCTAACGCTCAACTCCAACAATATGTTCCAGCACAGACACTGTGAATTCCAGGACAGACACTGTCTCAGCCCACCTTCTTTCCACTGCATCAGTGAACCAATCCAGGGTGTCAGCAATGAGGTGGAGGCAGTCAAGGATGTCAGAATGTGCTGCATCCATAATCCTGAGGATATGTCTGGAGTACCTTTCAGAATGTGCCTGTGCCTCAATGATGGCCCAAAACATATGCCAAGTGTACCAAGATGTGACACCTGCTGCGACAATGCCAGCCCAGCTATCTGGAGTTTTGTAAATAATTCTATGTCATTTGTGGATATTGATATGATTTATACAGAACTGTATGTTATGTACTGAGCTTCAAGAATGTAACCATAGCATACCCTGCTGGAACATAGAAGATTAACCTACAAAACTTCAAGAAAAGAAGTTGAAATTAAGTGCTTTATGATGTACTATAAAAGTTAGTTTCATTGTAGCAAGATGGCAGGGTGTCTAGAGCTAGAAGTTTTTGTTATTGTCTTGGAGAGAAGTACTTACTATGTTTAAAATGTAAAGTGTTTTATTGCCCTATGACTTTCTAGCAGCTGCACTTCTGAGAGATATGTACTTCTCACACAAAGATGTTAAAATTCTGTTAGTATCTGTTAGCCTGGGAACTGAAGGCAGGTGACAAAGAGTGATGTCATCCAAACTGACCCAGCAGTAATATGTGATATTAATTTAGGAACTCTGTCAGAGAGAGACTGTGTGCATTTTGTATCTTGTCTTGGATCTAGAAACACCCACTCAGAGCTTCTGCCTGCATGTTGTGTGTAAGAAAGATTTAGGCATAGTATTTCTTTTAGAGATAGATAGGAATATAGTAAAGATTAGTTTAGATGTTTTCTTGTATTCGTTTTAGACTGTCCTGCAATGTTGTTTTAAACTATTTCCTGTGATTCTGAGCTCTATAGTTACATGTGTTGTTTGAGTATTGTTTTGTTCTTTTATTATGTATTATTAAATATATTTAAACCTGTCTTTGTGGTTGATATTTGTGAGACATATTTAAGATCTCAGAGTACTTGCATATGTATTTCTTGACACTGTACAGGCCACTCCTAAATAGCCTTAGTCTTGGCCACACTTACTATTTGGATAATAGTAACATTACCAGTAGGATTGGTCACCCTTTGTAAGGGCTTTTATGTAGCTGATAAGAACGGGAAGGTGACAGTGATAACTACCTTATAGTCTGGGCAAAAGGGAGCATAGCTAGTAAACTTGTGCCAACCTTCCCCAGGTGTGTGTGCGTTTGTATATAAATCAAATCTCAAAGTGTGCACGTGTCAACAACTTGGGCAGGGACGTGAAGCACTGGTTGGACAGAGAGGGTGCTGGAGGTCTTGGCTTGACCCCTCAACTGAGATTTTAACCCTATAGCTGTCCCAGTGGGGAGTTTTATTGGTGATCTGGAGAAAGAGGGAGAACTCAGCCCCAGACTGACTGTGATCTCTGTGTGCTCTTATGGGAAATTGCACTTAACTGTGTGTGTACTTGTTATCCTCCCACTGTGTACATCTGTCACTGTTGCCAGTGGTGAGGATTGAGGCTCCTTGATTACTGGGCCAGTGCAGGGGTGTCACACCTGCAACAGGTGGTGGAAGGACAGCAGGCCTCCTATGAGCACTCCTATAAATCTGCCTGTGTGGAACCTCACCAGGTCGCTGGCTATGGCCAGTGTCTATACTCACTGGAGCCATAGTTGACACACTTTCCTGTTCAATGTCCCCACCCTTTGACTGTCTAAAATCTGTGGCCTCTGGGGACTGGGTATGTGGAGGCATACTGACTGTGTGTGGTAATGTCAAACTCTGGGAAAATTCAGCCCCTGAAACCCCCACCTGTGCCTCACGGTGACCATCAGCATAATCAGAGTCTGAAGAGACACTGGCATCAGGTTATTTAGGGGACAGAGACCAATCTTCTGGTCACCTGTGATAAGAAAGGAAAAAGCAGTACATTAATACCTGCACTATTATGCTCTGCAGTACTATGTTGCAATATATGTACAGCTCTATACACTGTTGGCACTATTATGGACCTGTTGAAATCCCAACCTCTTATAGTAGGACAAGAGTACATTACTTTTCCGACAAACAGCTGTAGTTACTTGTAAATAAAGGCTCTTTACACAGCAATCTCATCAACAACAATGAAGTACACTGTTGACATTTGTGAAGACTCTGCACAGTTGACACATATGACATTCTGCAATATCCTGACAATATTGTCACATCTATCAATGTGATCAAACCTACAAGGCACACGTATGACTCTAACATGTGTACAGTCAGAAAATATCTGTGCAGTTGCCAATCATGCCAACAGTATACCAATCCAGGCAGCAGGCCTGGGATGACACTTTAGGGATTACATTGCTGTAAACCTACAGCTATAACAAAACAGCATCATGCTTACCAGGCGCAGGACCATGGCCTTGTCCAATACCTGATGGACCTGTGAAACATTGAGGGAGAGATAATGTCAGTACCACCACATGTTGCACCACAACAAGGTAATATGTCCATATATCTCACATTTACAGTAGCTACTTTGTTAATTGTTATATCAGTCATCATCTGAGCATGAGAGTCAAACTGCAGGTAACCCGCCCCCCAATGAACACAGACCTGACACCCATGTAAGAGTATGTGCACAATGACACACTGAATGATACAGTATTGCAGTGGTGATCAAACTAATCTTACCGTAATGCTCCTCTGCCATGGAAACTGTAGCACCCACATCCATGATGTACGGTGTGATGGATGTCTGGAAGCTGTTGTGTGTGCCTAGATTCACCAGGAATTCCTAAGTGGCTGAGAGTGGTTGTTCCATTGTAGGATTTACACCAGTGACACCACGATCTCTGGCTGAATCTGCTCCTCTTCTGCATGCAGCATTGATCATGTCCGTTGACCAGTGTCAAACCTACTCATATGTACTGCTCTGATGACCTGTGGCATTCATGTCACGGACAAGGTCATCCCAGAATGCTGCCTGGTGTTGCCTGTTTTGCTCCATCTGGAAAGTAGGAGTTCATGGTGTTGCTGGAGGCCTTCAAGTATAATATCATTATCCACATCTGTGAAAGGTGCACAGCATGTTGGGTACATGTTTCCTGAAAGACAACAAAATGTGAACATATGTCAGGATCACATATGTTGAAGTTCACTATGTAGAGATACAGCAAGAATAAAAGGGCTTGCAATATCCAATGCTTAATCACACGTCATATTCCACAGTGTGCAAACATAGTAAGCGTGTGGATACAACTAAGATACTAGTAATAATCAGCTATTTCCATGTGTGCCATGACAGATACTGCTGTATGATCATACTCCCAATACTGGAGTCTATTGTAGTGTGTCCCCTAGGGGCAACCCCCCCCCCCATAATATGTCAAAACAACAATCCCAAACTAATAGCAGTGTGCTATTACAACCACTATAAAGGGGACAGTCCCATGAGACCAGTGTGCCACATTGACAAAAAATATTCCACCCTTGATGTATATTACATCCTCTGTATGTGTAACAAATCTGGAGATCAATGACATGTCATTATCACAGTTCTAAGAAAGGCTTAATGCTGAAATCCATATTCTCCATAAGTATATTCACACATCTGCATCCTGTTGTAAACAAAAAGATAACATACCTGCTGGAGTACAAAACTCCTCTGCTGATATGTGGTGATAGTTAAGATTTTGCAAACATGTGTTCTGTGTGCAGAAAGTCTCATACAGAATGGTTCCCCATAGCCAGCAAGTTTGCCTTTTAAAATGCTTCTCATTAGCAGGTGATTGCCTCTTAACTAATCTGTGGTTCTGAAATGCTAATTGCAACCAGCACAGCAGATTTGCACTATCATCAGTCAATGACATGCAACCACTATACAAGATATAAGGCCTTCATATAGATTAGAAGCCCTTTCTGATATGTTGTGCTGGACATTACTAGGGTGAGAAGACTACGTCATCACAGAGGGTAGGTCTGTAACAGCTACTTTTACATAGAGATGCGTGTGCTACAGGCTGCAGCTGCTGCTGCAGGTAATAGGCATAGGCAGAGAGTGTGAACACTTTGGAGGACAACAAGCTGTAAGAGTAACTGTGGGAGCTGTGTCAGCCTTATTCTAGAGGCAGACCCAGAGGGAAGGTACCCATTCAACTGCAAATTAAGGCATGTGTTTAAGGTAAGTATGTTAGGCAATGGTACCATTAACAGAGTACTCAGCAACATGTTTGTTGTGTCCTTGAGCAACATAGGGGATAAATATAACATTATATCCACCATTTGGGCAACTCTAATGCCACATGTTACAGTCTGGTACTCATTTGGAATGTGTATGCTGGCAGCTGTTGTTACAAGCAAAGGCTTCATATGTGTGTGTTAGATGTGTTGCTGTGCTAATCTGCACTGTGAGTTTGAAAGGATTGTGTACTGCACCCTGATATTAGTGAGCCTCATTTGCATTACCTGAGTTAAAATCCTCTGTGAATGCATATTAATGCAAGACGTGACACTTTATGCACTTATAGTTTTGCTATAGGGTTATGTGAAGTGTGTTCCTATCTCCAGGCCTGTGACTTCCATCAGTGAAAAGCAGACATTTAATTTGAAATGCATTGTGTGGATAAAGAGTGCATGATTCAGTCTTTAATTGCTGGCTTCATAATAATGTAATTAAAATGCTGCACACCACTGGATTTGAACCCAGGACTGTGTGTGGCAAAATACACTGTTTGCAAGGCATTTAGCAGACTGAACTACTGAGTCATTGTTACACCAGTTGCAATTGCAAGATATAAGTACACGGGTCTGCTTCAGAATGTTGACTGTTCAGAATGCCAACTTTCATATGGCCGACACCATATGATCGACATTCCGAAACACCAGCATCCAGAAATAGCACCATTTACCTACCTGTAAACACAGTAAAACTGTGTTATGCAGGAGGGCAAGCACCCCTGCACCCCCAGATCCCTTGCTGCTTAAATATTCTCACTCCAAGATTGCACTACAGTGCAAGAAAGGGGAATCTCCCAGTCCCACAATGTAGCGGGATCTCTGCTATCATTTGTTGGCCTTTCAAACATTTGCTCATATGGTGTCAGCCATATGAGTTTCGAACATTTGAAAGTTCGAACAAATGAAGGGCTCCCAAGTACACACATATAGGCTGTGACATACTTTTTTTACAGTCATCATTATGTGCATGGCTTTATGTGGATGTGTTTCTGCACCAGGGTCCCAGCTGAACATGTATTTTGGCAGTAATTCCTTAGCAGGTGTATTTCTAAATGTTGCTGACAAAAGGGGACATTTACCTGCTGTTAGAGACTTCACTTGCATTCATTATTCTGTATTTGGCTTTCTAGTTGTGTAGTCTTGCACCAGACTTTGAGTCCTAATTTTTCCATTACTCTTTAAGCAAGTTTGCGTGACACAGTGCAATGTGCAGTTCTGCTTAAAAATGCTTAATGAGTGTAACTTGCAATTACCATGTTTTGCTTATACCACCTGTTTCAATCAACAGCTGTGTGGTGTGGCAGGTTAATGCAGTAGTCTACAGATGGGATGGTCTTGGGTTCAAAATAGGGGACAGGTGTTAATTTTGTATGGGTTATTATCATTTAAAACACATATATCAATATAGCTCCATTTAGCTGAGTTGAGCAAAGCTGTGCAATGCACTGTGATATGCAGCATCACCCTAAAAATATAGAAAGAAAAGAAAAATGAGAGATAGGAAAGTGGTGAAATGGGGTGTAAGCAGGAGGAAGAACATAATGAAAGGCAGGTATGTATGTGCAAGAAGGGTACAGGAAAGAACCATTGCTATCCATTTCTTGTACAGCAACAACTGTGCACTTTAACAGAATTTGTAGATGACTTTGGACTCTCACCCACAGAGAGGGGTGAGGACACCATAATTGTGTTACTAAGCCAACTGGACCAAATTATGTGTGTCCTGTGGACACATGCGCAAAATGGAGAGCTGTGTATGGGACAATTTTTTTTTTAAGGTGCGAGTGGAATGTTGGGGAAGAGACATAGGTATGTGTGGGGGAGATAAGTTGGGTAGGTGAGGAAGCTTTTGCAGATAGACAAGACAGCAGACAGGGGTGGTGTGTGTAACACAAGAGGGGGGTGGACACCTTGGATGCGGAGAGCATTATGGAATCTCAGTCCAATGTACCTCCACAAGGTAGCAGCATGACTTACATCCCCACCCATGGGACTGTCGGCACTAGTCTGCCACTGCCTCGAGGATAGCAGTGGTGGAGACTGGGCTCCAGGGTGAGCCTGCTACACTTGGGTGGCCAGCATGCTCTCCATCCAATGCAAGCATCATCCAAAACCATGATAGATGATCCCATGCAGCAAACCCAGCAGTTCATCAGTGATGTCAACCATTCCCTCTCCACCACCACTCCCAGAGGGGGGCCTGTCTACATTCAGTGGGGTGGTACTACCCAACACCACAGGTAGTGCAGAGGCAGCAGAGGGGGCATCATCAGGTTGGGTTTCAGATGTGCTAGGACCTAGTGCCATGTCCGGAGGAAGCAAGGTAGGTGGATCACAAGGAACCAGCTGATCTTGATGCACTGTAGTAAAGTGGTTATAACAATAAGTTAAGGTTAGTAATAACCAAACCAATGTTAGTATTAACAGAATAGAACATCATATTTATTAATGCAAATACATATTAAGGTATATTATGTGTAAGACAACATTAAGTAACATAACGGTAAGTATGTTAACAGCAAGCCAGTATGAATTAAACCACAAGGCCAACAAAACAGTTAGTTTAACAAAATATGCCAATATTAAATCATAATAATGAATAACAATAATACATTAAAGAAGATAAGGAGTGAGGGGAGAGAGAGAGAAAAACATACAGTTAGTTACCTCACAGATAATATTACTACACAGAATACTACTACATACAGCTGCAGGTGTGCAGTGTCAGTTATGAGTACAGTATCTACAATTCTTCTATAGCTGATGTAGCATGTACATGCCTCTCAAGCAGTTAGCATGAGACAGAATGGGCCACGTTCTAACAAATGAAGTTACACAACTACACAGAACAGTTTTACATAATGTGGACTTAAATAGCTAACAAGGTGTTCTATAAATGGATTTGAAACTATATTGTATTCCAGGTAATCATTTATCTGGTAATCATGTAACAGACAGATTAGGCAGTTGTAATTACATTACGAAAAATACAAAATGTATGTTTCTGTACATTAAGTAAACTAGACAGCCATCATGTCTTAGTTGGCAGGCATGGGAGTAGAACCCAAAAGCTGTGACTGCAGGGGACATCTGCAAATAATGTAACAATCGACTGCAGCAACTTAGAACAGACAAGCAATGAATACAGCATTAATGCAAAAATTAAGACAGATTTATTTAGGAAAACACAATGCTGCTTAACATTTTATTGGTACTGCTGTTTACTATCTGTGAAGTCTACACACAATATCTGCCCATAAAGTGGGCTGCTTCACCCATATACCTTTTGTTTCTGGAATGGGAGGAAATGAAAGCATTATGTGACTGAAATTGGCCTGGAGACAGCCTTGAGCCATACTATGAGTTGAGAAATACATTTCCCAGGCTATTACTTTTGCATTCTACAGCTATTACAGTTTTACACTTAACTGCAGTAACATTAAAACAGACATGCAATGAATACTGCCATAATGCAAATATTAATACAGATTTATTCAGGAAAACACAGTGCTGCTTAAAACTTCATTTGTACTGGTGTTTATTATTTGTAAAGTCTACTCACAATATCTGCCCATAAAGTGGGCTACCTCATCCATATACCTTTTATTCCTGGAGTGGGAGGAAAAGAGAGAATTATGTGACTTACATTAGCCTGGAGATAGCCTTAAACTGTACTATGAGTTGAGCAATACATTTCTCAGGCCATTACTTTTGCAATCTACATTTATTACAGTTTTACACTTGACTGCAGCAACTTTACCATATACATACAATGCACAGATCTCTAGTGCAATTATGTTATGAAACCACAATCCTGCTGTGCACCTTTTTGCTTACTGTTATTGGTATTGTTTAGTGTTTATTGCAATACAGTTGCTATTGTTCATTTATTGCACTACACTTCTAATTGCCCATTTATTGCACTACAGTTTGTATTGTTTATTCTTTATTGCAGTATAGTTTTTATTCTTTATTGTTTATTGCACTACAGTTAGCATAATACATCTGTACTTACCACACTCACAACACAACCTGGCCAAGTGCCTGGCATAGGACTGGATGGTGGGACCCCTCTCATCTGTAGCTGTTGGGAGAGACGCACACTATTATGCATACCAGTTTTGCACAGATTCAGCTTGCATTTTAGTAAAATAATGGAAATAAATACTTACATATGTCTAGGGCATGTCCAGTCCTCACCTCTTGGACCCAGGTGTCCAAAGTTCCCCACTTTCTACACTTCAGGTCATCATAGTGGTGACTACACTGCTCATTAGTGCGAGGGATACAATGTATCACTTGTAAGGTCCCTGGCCATCCAAACCCAGGCCTCAGCCTTACACTCTGAGCCCTGGTAATCACTCTGCAGCAGCCTAGGTTCATAACAGTGTATCAGGAGCCCAACAACAACCCTGGACTCCTGTATACCCCATCTCTGTGCCCAAAAGGGCACACCCTCTCCTACATACCCTGGAATACTGTCAGTTAGATAGACTCCAATGAATGCTGCAGAATTCCCACCTATTGCCCTTAATATAAGCTGTTTTCTCACCCTTACATGCCATTCAGAAAAATTCAAAAAAGTGCCATGGTGCTTAGCATCATGCAAACCAGCCAAGCAGAGCTAAGCATCAAATAGACTTGCACAACCATGGTTTTAGCGAAGCTTAGCAATACGCAAACAGTAGTAGCCAGTACCCATGTTTAAGCAGTACTTAGCACCATGCAGGTCTCCCAAATGTAAAAGTTTTGTTTTTAAATTAAAAAACATTTTACATTGTATTAAACAAAGGATAGGTGTGCTAGGGACTCTAACTCAGGACATACGAAGCTTTAGATCATCACTCTAACCATTTAGCTACTTGGATAGTATACAAACTAGTATACCTTCACATATACTACTAAGCTACCTGCTAAGCACCATTCTGCACTGCACAAATGGGCTTAAACAGAACCAGAAATAATTAATTACATATGGTTTCAATTTTTAGATGTCTGACAGGTGTCTGCTGTCTATGTGTAAGTGCAGCTTGGCATTGCTGCGCTCTGTGCAGCACTTTACGAACATTTACAAAAAAAAAAAAAAAAAAAAACCATAAAAAAATGATATAATTAATTACACCCAGTTTCTATTTTTAGATTTCTGGCAGGTGTCAGCTGTTTATGTGTAAGTGTGGCTTGGCATTGCTGCACAGCGCGCTGCACAAACAGACATTAAATTAAAAAAAATTTCAACAAACATTAGACATTTAAAATACAAACTATTAATTCATATCACATTTCAACAGCAGCAGGGAACATTACAGGGAGCTTCACCATGTACATATCATCTGACCAGCCTTAACACTTCTGCCTACTCAGATTCAATATCTCTTTTACTATGCTCTCTCTTGTTAGCACACAATGATTAATATGCATGGAGCGCTACCAAGGGGCAACAGTGGTTGTGTACACGGGTACATTCTGTCTACGTTCTATATGGAGCCTACACAGATTATTTTTAATCCTGGGGAATGTGTTTTGCTAGCACATGGATGTGTAACAACACAAAAAATGCAAGTCATGGTGCTTCTCACAAGTACAAACAACAGGCATAGTTAATCAAATTCTGCTTCCCCACCTTTGTCAAACCTAGCTTGTTTGCCTGCAGATTTACTTGAATTGAAGAAATTTGGTAAAGTTCAAATGAGACAGATAGTGGATGTCCAAGTTATGCCAGCTGTGGGAAATATATATGAAGTCTGGGTATTAACATTCAGAAAAAATAGTCTAGTTCAAAATCAGAACTTCTGATAACCACTACTAGACATCTTACTGGAAGACTATTTCACAAGAACATTAAACACTGAAGGTGCTGAATTTCCCATCAACTAGAAGATGCATGGACATGCTACAAAAGGAGAAGGTATGCAATTTTTTTTTCATGGGGCCAAACATCAGAGGTAAAGATCATGTACTGAAATGATATGGGATCATAAGGGATCTGGGTTCAAAGAATGTGCACTTTCCTTATTTACATAGCTTCTGCACTGTAAGGTGTTATTAAGGAGCAGAGTTCACAGCAAACAACAGACAATGTGTTTACATGTTAGGCGAATCAGAAACATGCATTTACTATATAGTAACACTCCTCAGTTCCCACATTATTTAGTTATTCAACCGAGGAGAAAATGAGATTTAATTATTTAATTACTAAAATGAGTAAAAAACAAGCTATATCCTCACTTTGTCATTGTTAAATTCTGATTATCAAGAAGCATGTACAAGTAGATACCAAGGACAGCATATTTATTATATTGCACCGAACTATAATAGAAGATGGAGGAGAAGGTATACTTCTAGAATAGTTTTTTCTTGAGAGAAGGACTATTTATATCATGATGGGACGACAACTAGAGGTAAAAAACATTTTGTTTAGTCTTACTGCTGAGAGACTGAATTTTACTGGGGGTAGACATTAGGGAGTTAATTGTTTTAAATAATAAGTTCTCTGATCAGTATAGGTTCTGCCATATGTAAAGCCATTTTTCATTGTCATCTTTTTTCATTAACCTTTCTAAAGTCATAAAGACATCAGCTGAAAAACATATTTAATCACAACATATTCAAACTGAAATGGTTAGAACAGTGTTCATTTAATATGCACAGACAGTTATTTTAATCTACCTTAAAAAGAAAAAGAACATTTACAAAAAAATCCAAAATGCTTATACAATGTGAGTGTCACAAAAATCAATTCAAATTTAACATGGTATATACAATATCACATTCAACGCTCTTTGTGTGAAATAACTCTAAATATCATGTCTAATATTTCATTTTCCTTGATTATACCATAAAATCAAATGTCAAGTGCATTCATTTGCATTTAAGGGCTCAAAGGAAGGATTATAGATGAACAGTGCTGACAGAATGTCTGCATAGTCCTAAATATGATTTCAAGGCCAGCTTGCCTAACAGTCATTGTGTATACATATGTATTACTTTAAGCCTCACTTCAAGGTGACCTATTGAACTGTCCAAAATTATCCCTTTCAGTTATGCTATGCAGCTATGACTCAGGCAAGTAAAATACAAAGCAGCTAAGTAAAGGCAACATTTCAGGATTTTAAAGGCATACTACTGTCAGAAAGTCATTGTTGTTTCTTCAGCTTTTCCTGGTTAGGGGTTGCCACAGCGGAACTCCGGTCCTCTAATGATTAGCAGTAGATTTTCACGGTGCCAAGATGCCAGCACGACGCCCAACATTCAACGAAGGCATGCCCATTCAGGCATGTCTTTTGAATGCCACTTGACCATGGGGAGGACATGCAGACTCCACACAGAAGGCGCTCCAGCTGAGATTCGAATGGGAGAACCTCTTGCTGTGAGGCGACAACGCTACTGCTGCACCACCGCAGATTTCTGCTACAGTCAGAAAGTAAAAGTTTCAGTTAACTTTTTGACCTATATTCTTCATTACAAAATTAGTTTAGATGTAAGAGCTAACTTATTTTTATGTTAAATTATTTCTAGAAAGGATACTAGGTCAAACAGTGAATTCTGGTAATTGTTGTCTATTTTTATTATGTATTATAACCCAGCTTTCTGATTTTTCATTTTCATATAGAAATGGCACATAATTTTGCTGTTTGCAGCAATATAGATATCATTCAAGCAATAAGAAATCTAAATATCTATCTAAATGTATATATAATTATACATCTATAGCTATCTATCAATATATCTATATCTATATTTGTTTATCTATCTATACCTACAGTATATATATATATATATATATATATATATATATATATATATATATATATATTTATATATAGATAGATAGATATTTTGGTGTACTCACTTTATTTCATATATCGAAATGTTGACTTCACTAACATACACAACAAAAGGTTGACGACATAAACATTAAAGCATTGTCATGTCACTAAGCATGGGCAAATAATACCCTTGCAGAATACAAATAAAACTACAAATAAATTAGAAAAAACAAACAAACCCCAGGATTCAATAAACTCCATGTAGGAATAGTGTTATTCTTACACAGAGTGAATGGTGTTCGCTTTCACATCCCTTTCTCAGCAGCGTGCCTTTCATATTAATGAAGGCATGCTATTGAGATGGATCTGTGGACACAAACACTGAATGAGTGCAGGGGGAGTGTTGCAGTAGTGCTCACACATCCAACATGCCCCCTGCACTGTCAAAGTGCCATATGGCACTTTTTAAATGCTTTCAGTGTCCATGGACACTGAAAGCAACTGACAACAGTAAAACAGTGCTGAGACTGAACTAGGTATTAGGACTGAAATAAATGCAGGTGGTATGTGGCAGTTACTGTCACACACCCCTTCCATTGTGAAATTGCCGTAGGCACTTTACAGTACAATTGTGTCCTCGGACACACACAGCCATACCTGTCAACCTCTTAGTGCCCAAAATCAGGACAAAGTCAACAGCATGGAGGTACCAAGGTCCAAAAATAGGGACATATTTTAAGTACTGCTTTTATAAACTTAGAAATGTGTGTAACAGGGATTGTTTAACCATATATTTTCTGAAGGATTAGAAGTCTGAAACTCAAACGTATGCCATTATTTAGCGACTTCAATCCTGATATTGGTCATACAGACTTAGAAATTTGATAGAATGATAAGTAGTGCATTACCAAACATAATTAAAGTGGCTGTATTATTTTTTTCCCATTATAAGTGAAGTTTAAGCATAACTGAGCGAGTTTGCATATCGCTGTGCTTTGCTTAGCATTGCTTAAACATCTCATAGGAGCTAAATACAAATGTATAGCAAAATTTTTCACTGGCAAGATAGTGTAGTGGTTAATGTTCCAACTTTGCATGCAGCAGTTCATAGTTCAAGTACCAAGGCATGCCTTTCATTTTTACATGGGAAAGCATTGTTAAAAATTATTTTCTTTATTTTTAAATGATGTAGTAATTGATATTTGTTAACCAGGGTAGTGTAGCTGGTCCATAATTGAAGTGTCAGTGGATAAATGCTGTGAAGCCCCCATGTAAACACAAGTGTCCCATACAGTACAGTCACACCCCAGGTTAATGTCATGAAAACACATAGGGGGATGTCATGTAAAGTAAAATATATACACTTAATAATATGTCAGTAATGAGTAATTAATGTCCACTTCAAAACTGTTTTTGACCTGAAAACTGAGCAATGCTTATCAGCACTCAGCTCTGCTTACTGGTTTCAGCATTGCTTAGACATTTATTCTAAGCAGTATTCAACTCAGCTGAGCAGATTTGTACACCACCAAGTACTGCTCAGCATCTACTCCTTTAAGCATTGCTCAACTCAGCTTAGCGGGTTTGCACTCCACTGAACTGTGCTCAACATTTTCAAAATGGTCCAATGATGGCAAAGGGCAGGAATATGGCCTTATTTAAACCACACAACATGTTGTAGTTTGATCTCTACAGGAACTATATCTGGTGCTGGAGAGGGAGCACGCTTTTGGGCGCAGCTCTGGGACAGCTTGGAGTACATGGTCATGGCTGGGCTCCTTGTTAATGACCATGACCACAGACTGATGCAGGGCCAGTACCAGGGGTCACAGTCCAAAATGGAGGCTTGGGACCATCTGGCATGTGATCTCACCAGTCCTACTGAAATCCCACGAACTGGTGAGCAGGCATGCCATCAGTATGCTGGCCTATAGCATAGGAAGAGGGAGCTCTTGGCCCAATGGATCCAAGAAGCTTGAGCTGCGGATGCCCCAGTAGTGAGTAAATATCTCACCCATATCAGAACCAAAATCTAGCCTGAGTATGTGATAGACATGTATGCTTAATGCTTTCTTCTTTCCCCTACAGCTGCAGAGGAGAGGGCTAGCAACCTTGAGGCCCATGCTGACAGATTGGTGAGGTTGCGATGAAAGTCTGGTGAGTACAGATTTATCTTGTAGTATATATTCTAATAAATAAGAAGGAGTACATTTTTACTGCCAGTAGGTATAGTGTGTTCTGAGTGTACTGAATAAATATAAAGTTTGTCAGACCAATATTGATTTACAGGATATTCAGTAGCACTGAATGTAGACCTGTAAGAAAGCACTGTGTCATGCTACTCAAATAAAGATTTATACCACAAGCTGTTGTGTTTAATCTGGTTTGTTGTTGAAGAAATAGAATGTGTAAAACAAAATATAAATTAAATATGAAATATGCCCTGCACTAACATCTGAACCTTGATTAGTAATGTGTAATTAGTCACAGTGTGTCCCCTGCAGCATTGCCTTGTGTTAACCTTTGCATTTCAGATTGATGTACTCCTGAATGTGGGCATGCTGATGCAGAAAAGTATGAGAGTGTAATAGGTGGGGACTGCAAATATAATGATGTCCAAATGTATACAGGTCGGGTATGCAACCCAGCACCCTGCTATACTCTGTACAGATCACACATATTCACATCTACTAGGGGTTAATTGTGTACACCTGCTTTCAAAGGATTAATACACAGTACAATAAGTATCTGTCAGGCATGTATGTTCAACGGTCACTACAGTCTTTGGTGACATTCCACTTAGATTACAAGGTCAGACTGTTTATCCAAGTGAGTATTAGGCAGAAATCAGTCAAGCAAGTGACAGCGGTTCCCCAGTAATTCAGTGTGTTGAGAAATAGATCTGTTGTTCAGTTTAGTACACACAGACCATGGTTTGAATCCAGGGAGTGGTACTCAGAAGTGTGAATATTTACAGACAAATAATCCTGAGTATAACACCTTTGTCATTCTTATAAGAAAAGCGCAGTCCGGGTCTGAACTGTCTGCAAACAGCTAAAGTTAACTTTGAACCTAACACCACTCTTAAGTATTCAACTGCGGTACCACCTTTATCATTCTTATAAGAAAAGCACAGTCTGGGTCTGAACTGTCTGCAAACAGCTAAAGTTAACTTTGAGTATGTGTCTACCTGTTTGAGCCAATATTCATTTTCCCCTGGAGAGCACTCTGCTTTGGCTTGTAAGCAGCCCCCCCCCACCCCACACACACACACTCATCTTCCACTTTCTCTCTTATTCCCTTCTATTAGCAAATAGTATCCATAACTGATTAATACTGTGCGTTTGTTAATTTAAACTGAGACCACAGTAGCCTACTGATGCAAAGTTATCCTGTTTTTCCACCTGATAAATGGTTAAGAAATGACTTACAGTTTCAGAGCAGTCCTTGGTCAATTGTGATTGTTTCTTAAACACAAACTTGTCTTTGCTTAGGCTCATTAGCAGCAGTACAAAGAACTGCCTGCTCACACCCTTGTCCTCCCCTCCCCCTTCCCTGTTTATTACCTTAAGACAATCCCAAAGTTAATAAATATTACCTGTGGCAGGCACCATTTTTACAACTACAACCACCCTTGTCACTATCATATGTTCATTTATCAGTTAACTATGTTACCTGATTGTTTCCAGCCCCCTCATAAGAGCAACTAACAGGGTCTCTACCCGCTTCACTCCCCACCCTGCCCCCTATTCCCTCCCACCCCCAGTGGTCCCACCTTTGTTACACTCACAAACCCCTCCCATCCTTCCAGTAGCCAACAACAGCGCTAACCCAACACTACCTCCTCCATCTTCCCACTACTATCACACCTCCTTAACTAACATGTACAAGCATACCTTACCTATGCTCACTGCATGCACTCTCCTTGCATATCTTACATCCTACCAAAGCTCCATCATTCCCCCACTCAACCACTACCACTGTACTACTACTCACACCACCACTCATGTCTCACCCTCACTCAGCTCCCCTCCTACCAACTCAAGAAACATTCCCTATGCACCCCCACATATTCTACCAACTATAGTACTCAAACATAAAGCATCCCTACAACTTAACACAGTAACCCTCCCACCATACATATTACCTAAAGAGCACAATCATAAAGTTTCCCTTATAAACAAACACATTCAAAAACTGAGAAAACTAGTAACCTCATGCATATCTAAACTAGCCCTAAGTGGAGATATCCACCCCAACCCTGGCCCTACCATCTCTAACCCCAATCTTCATAATCAGACTAGAAACCACAACTTCTCCCATATTACAGCCAATAGAAAGCCAAGTGACTTCCTTCTACTAAGCCTAAATATTAGAAGTATATCCAACAAAGTCCATGAACTCCATGCCATAAAGTTCTCCCCAGATATAGTCATTCTGACAGAAACCTGGCTAAAACCTCACATTACCAGTGAGCAAATACTCCCTGCAGGTTATGACATACTAAGAGTAGACCGGCTAAACAAGAAAGGAGGCAGTGTAGCTATAATATTTAAACAGCATCTAAACATCCAGATCTTAAAATCATCAGCTCCACAAATAGGCAATGAAGAAATAATATATACCAACCTCAAAATAAACCAAAACAAAACCATCAACATAATTGGATGCTACTTCCCATCTGGCCAAAACATCCCTCCACTAGAAAACCTCCTCAGCTGGTCTACCATTTTAGGTGATTTCAATATTGACTGGCAATCCTGTTCTGGCAACCATCCAACCCATCATGTAAACCTTCATGGCTTCACCCAACTAGTCAAGTTGCGAACCAGGATAAATAAAAACTCCAGCAAGTACACTACCCTGAACTGGATACTAGTCAGTAAGAGCCCCCAGTCATATATAACAGGCTGCTTATCAGATAGCCTCAGTGATCACTCCCCAACATCCCTACTCAAAAAATACCTATACCAAGCTAAACCTGTCATCTACCATCAAATACATAAAAAACTAAACTTTAACCCACTCACATTCATCTCATCCCTCAAAGAATGTAACTGGCATCCTCTAAAGTACCTCAGTCTTGATGACACAGTTGAATTTTTTAATACTACCTTCCTGAGCATCCTTAATTACCATGCCCCCATAAGACTTTCCAGAATCAAAGCACAACCCTCCCCATGGCTACAGAAAACCACTAACTCAGAAATGAAAAACAGGGATAAAGCCTGGGAGCACTGGCGCAAAACCAAAACCCCCTCAACTAGACAGAAATTCCTAGAACTACGCAATAGAGTCAAAAAGCTAATAAAATAGGACAAATTCCAATACTACCAGTCTGCCCTAGACTCCTCCCAACACAGCCCCAAACATTTCTGGTCCTCCATAAACTCTATCCTCCACCCAGGTAAAGTCAGTACCCCTCCTCCTAACATCCCTTACTCCTCAGAAAATATTGCTACCTCATTCAACACACACTTCACACAAACCATACTATTACTAGCTAAACAACACAACCCCCCCTCCCCTCCAACCCACACCTTCTACTAGTAATCTCCCCACTGCCTTTTCTTTTTCTCCTGTACCTACCTCCAACATAAAAAAACTATGAACTAAACTTAAGCCCACCAGATTACCAGCAGACAACCTCCCAAGTGAATACCTACAAATCGCAGCTGATGCTCTGGCCTACCCAGTATCCATCTTGATTAACCGATCTCTGTCAGAAAGTTACATTCCCACACTGTGGAAAGTATCACATATAATTCCCCTCCACAAAGTTGGACCCTCCTCAGAAATAACCAATTACCGCCCCATAGCTATTCTCTCTCCACTCTCCAAAATACTAGAGAGATGCATACACTCTCAGGTCTCAGACTACCTCCTTACTAACAACCTCCTTTCCAATACTCAGCATGGCTTCTGACCAAACTATAGCACCACCACTGCCTTACTTTCCTTTACTAACACTATCCTTCAGCATAAAAACAATGGCTATCTCTCCTCTGCTACTTTCCTAGACCTATCTAAAGCATTTGACATGGTCCCACACAAACAACTTATCTCTGTCCTCAATAACCTATCCTTCTCACAGTCAGTCACCAACTGGTTTCAGAGTTACCTGTCTGACCGCCAACAATCCGTTGTATGGCAGAATGACATATCTCCCCAACTACCTGTCTCCATAGGGGTTCCCCAAGGATCCATCCTTGGACCCCTACTCTTCTCTGTTTTCACCAATAATCTAGCCTCTGCCACCAAACATGGCACACTCATACAATACGCAGATGACTCAACCATCATCTGCTCAGTCCAGTCCCTACCCAAACTGCAAAACGTCACACAGGAAGCCTTTTCCTCTGTTCAGACTTGGTTATCCGATGCCCAATTAATACTCAACCCAAACAAAACTAAACTACTCATCTTCCAACCCACCAAACATACTCAAAACAACTCTCACTTTAACATCACAGCAAAAGACAACACCACTATATACCCAACTGAACACACCAAATTGCTTGGAGTGGAAATAGACAATAAACTAAAATTTGACATTCACATATCCATGACCATAAAAAAAGTCCACAAAAAACTAGGCGCGCTATACAGAAATAAGCAACTTCTCACCAAAGCAGCAAAGATTTCAATAGCAAATTCCCACCTTATCTCCACCCTACTTTATGCCTCTCCAATATATACCAACCTAAGGAAATGCAATCTAAACAAGCTAGAGACCTGCTACAACAAAATCGCCAAATTCGCCACAGGGGCATCCTACCATAGTCACCACTGTTTCTCACTTGCTGAACTGGGCTGGCTTGAACTCCCTCACCTCCTTCAATGGTATCAACTCTCACTCACCCACAAACTAGTAAACCATCCACTAAATGTCCCATCCCTCCAGAATCTACTCCAACCCTATCGCACCACCAGACCACTAAGATCCAGCAACAAAAATCACTTGCAGATCACTAAAGCCAATAACTCTGCTGGTGAAGCACTATTCTCTTGCACCATAGCCAAATTATGGAACTCCCTCCCACCCACAATTACCTCCATACTATCATGCACCACTTCAAAACTTTACTAAAAGTGCACCTAAAAACATGCTGGCTATGCCCTTGCAACTCCATCACCCTCCCCATCCAACCACTACCTTTCTTTCCACTCCACTAACTACCTTGATTATAGCAAGCTCAGATGCTCATAAGCCAGTACTTATTATACAGCAGGAACTTCTTCTTGTAACATTTGTTAATGTCTGTTATGTACTTCACAGATAAAGATTCTAGTTGTCTACTGATGTACTATGTTCTTCATCTGTAAATATGTTGTAAGTAATTGCTATGTAAATTGTTAATCACTATGTGATCCAATGTAACTACTGTCTGTTTATTTTAACTGTGGAGCTTTTCTCCCCAGGCCTCCACTGAAAATGGACCTACGTCCAGTCGGACACTCCCGGTCAACAATTATAAATAAATAAATAAATACATACATACATACATACATACATACATACATACATATGTGTACAAATAGTCAGGTAGATTTAACAGATATTTTCTCCACAGGTTTTGCAGGTAAAGAAATTATTGCAGCAGCTGTATGATAGGTATACTAATAAATGTTGTGTCCAAATGCTCCAGTGTTCAACCCCATGCCTGCAAAAGACAACAGGATAGGTACATAGGTTTATAGGTTCATAAGTAGGTACTAGGCTGTTGGCCCTAGGGCCTATATAAGCCTAGCCAAAAAGGTACCCTGGCTTTCGCCACCCAAGAAAATAATTTTCCTGTGCCCCTGTTGAGCAGAGCCACAGAGGTGATCCCCAGGGTGAATTTCCTATTTCCCATCCAATCATCAAGATTTTTCTTGAAGAGTGCTAATGAGGAGCTTTGTTTGATATAGATAGGTAGTTTGTTCCAGAGTATGGGAAGTCTCTGGGACAGGAATATATCCCTCCAGCATTTTCTGCTTATTGTGGTGACAAGGTTTAGGTCCCTAGAGCATGTAGCTCAGAGGGATTGGGATTTCTTTAAGTGGAACATGTCCAACAGCTCTGGGTTTGACATAGCTTTGTATATTAGGCAGAGATCACCTCTGAGTAGGCGATATGCAATGGAGTAAAGCTGGAGTTTTTTGAGACGGTCTGCGTAGGGCATCTGTTTGAAGCTAGTAATCCTCTTTGTGAGGTATTTCTGTGGCCTTTCCAGTTGTTGTAGATGTCTTGTGAGGTACATATCAAAAGGGGCATTGTACTATATAATGGGTCTAATGAGTGATGAGTAGAGGGGAACAATGACCTCTTTTTTCCTAGATGAGAAACCTTTTATGATGAGGTGTGCCACGTAGAAGGATTTCCTGACTACTGTGGCGATGTGATTATCAAAGGAGAGACTACTGTCCACCTATGTCCCAAGGTCTCTTATCACTCTTTCAGTGTTAAGTAGACTACCACCTATGTGTTAGCTCATGGGTACAGAGCTTTTACCAAAGGGGATGAGAATGCACTTTTTGGCATTGAGCTTGAGGCCATGGCTTTGACATCAGGCATCTGTCTCAGTGAGGCCATTTTGTAGGATGGCCACATTGTTAGGAGTTTCGATTATGGCTCCTAGTTTACAGTCATCTGTGAACTTCATTAGCCAAAGATCATCTGTGTTAGCCTGTACTTCAGAAAAGTAGATACCAAACAAGAAAGGACCCAGGACTGAACCCTGTGGTACTCTACTTGTCAGTGGTCTGAAGTCGGATTTGGAGTCTGCTACTTTCACAGTGTGGGTTCTGTCAGTGAGCCAGTTGGCAACCCATCTTGTGACATAGGGATTTATACCTAATTTAGTGTGTTTATCTATAATTCCAGAGTGGGGGGTGGTGTCAAAAGCCTTGGTGAGATCTAGACAGGCTGTGTGAACCACCTTACCTTCATCTATGGCTTTGGTGACTGCTTCAAAGAAGTCTATCAGGTTTAGGAGACATGATCTGCCTTTTACAAACCCGAACTGGGTGGGGTCCAGAGTTTGGAAATTAGCAATGTCTTTGTTTATAAGTTCCATGATGATACGTTCCATGGCCTTGCAGATCAGGCTAATTAGGCTAATGGGGCAGTAGCTCCCCGGGGTCCATGGTGACTCCCCCTTTGTGGAGTGGGATAATCATGCTGTGCGCCATTCAGTGGGCACAAAGCCTGAGGTGAGGCATACACCATGCACTCTTCCTGATACATGTCTCTCAAGTGTCACGCTGTTACAGCTAATGATCACTGTTGCCAATAACCTTAAACACAAATATTACTCTAGTTGAAGAATGCCAGTAGCACACTCATACAATATCAGTGCAGGCTACACCTTGGTAGTCATATAGGAAACTCTGACATGTACAAGTCCCCTCCAGTCATGTATCCAGAGTACTCACACTTTGCCCCATACCATGCCAGCTTGACAGTTCAGCAGTTATGTATGTGCTACAGAAGCAATGGGCCACAGGTAGATGTAAAGTGAGGACAGACCTGTAGGGTATTGAGCAGTACTGTAGTGAAAAATAGAAGCCTATACAGTCGTTAATGGATTTTTTTCTCTACTCACACCCCTTATGTGCATCAGTAATTATCATCCATATACTACGGGTATGTTGTTCTCAAAATCTAATGTTGGGACTTGTGTTCTATTATTGTTCATATATTTAATTGTTTACATATTAGCATACATTGTTCAAATATCATTGTTGGTGACCTGTTGCCACACATTTAACTGGAGTGCTGTTAAAATTCTGACTGTTATTACATATATGAATGTGTTCTATTTGATATGGAATTATGTGAATTCCACTGTTCTCAATTAATTGGAACACCCATGCATACTGTTATAACTAATTTTGAAATGTTTTGTTCATGCCTCACCAATATTCCAACAAATCACCGGAACCACCACGATAATTAAAAGTTTTTATTTTAAGACAGAACAAGCGCTTTCACGCACCTAACAAGTGCGCTTCATCAGGTTACAATGAATAAAGGTGAATGCTCCAGTTTAAATACAGACATTTACGCCCTAATTAATAAGCCTTTTTGGCGGGTAAATCAAGTCCAATCTATCAATTTAGAAAGGACAAAATTTATATACATCCTTTAAAATTATCATTATTAGATAGTAAAACATTATCACACAACTCATAATGTAGAAAACTATCCATAGCGATAATGTAGTACATCTTTCTGAAATATTATCCTACTACGAAGCGATTATACAAATTAATAAGCTCCATTCTCAAGCACTCATATAGAACGTTAATGGGATAGCATAATGTATCTACTTAGCAGCATTTCATATGTGATCAAGATAGCTCTAAGACATTCATTTCTTAAAAAATCTATAACAAGTTCATAGTTAATCAAAATAAAAACAATACTACCAGCATATAATCTCAGAATCTCAAGTCACAATATAAAAATATAATACATTAAATATGCATATACACTTGAACCCATACATATGCAAAAATATAAAATCTATAATGGGCAAATGTCAAAAAGTCAAAAACAAAAGAAGATAGGGGAAGGGGGGGGAAGGTAGAAGGGAAAGGGGAAGGAAAGGTAGAAGAAAAAAGAGGAAGGGTAAGGGGATAGAATGGGAGGAAAGGAGGAGCAGTGGGGGAAGAGGGGAAGGGGGGATGGGGGAAGTAAAGAATGGGAAGGATAAATAGGAAAAAGCATTGGGAAAACAACATAAATATGTATCATCACCTAACATGTAACCTCAAAACAAAATCACTATTGGGTGAAAGCTCTGGAATGGCTAAAGTCAATAAGAGACAAATTTTTATGAACAACACTTCTCATTTCTATAGAAAGCAGTACATAATAATCTTACATAAAAAGTGGATACGGCCCATTGGGAATCAACGGCTCATTCAATGTTCGCCTCGGAACAATGTAAAAAATGCGGCAGCTTTATATAAACCATAATCTATATTATTGGGGAGGGGAATGATCATAGGAGAGCAGGTCTAATATTGAGAGATGTATTAAGGCCAGGTTCTATATGCGCCCTAAGTGTTAAAATCCATCTCAACTCATATAATTCTAAAGTACCTAGAGTATCAACCTCCCATCTGCTGGGATACAGAATCTGAAGGACTCTATATCTAAAAGTATGGGTCGGAAATAGTTTACAGTGTCGGGCTAATACATTGCTCTCATTCATTTTCCGTATATCATATACGTGATTGTAGACCCGATCCTTAAATCTGCGTGTCGTTAGGCCCACATAATATACTTCACAGCAGTCACATGTGGCTAAATAAATTACATTAGTGGTGTCGCATGTGGCATAGAAATTAGGGGTAAATAGGACACCCAGTTCCCTATTTTCATATCTCTGTTCTTTCGTAATGTATTTACAGATACAGCATTTCTTGCAAGGAAACGTTCCTTGCCTAAAGTTAGCCCTTATATCAGTAGGTATAAATGAAACTTTTTCCTTACACAAAAGCCTTTTCATGTTAAAGCAGTTACTATATCTAAAGCTAGGATATTTACCTACCACATTCATCAGTTCTTTATTCATGTTTAACAGTTTCCAATTCTTAGTCAGAATCTCTTTAATATGTTTGACATCATTAGTATATTTGATGTCATATTGTACTATGCCCATCTGGGGTTTATGGTGATGTCTATATGGAAACTTCCTTAAACACGTTTCAAGAGCATTTGTACTGTTGTTTCTATAGTTCATGACCAATTGGGTAGGATAACCTCTGTTCATAAAACATTGTACTTGGAAATCTAAGAGACGATTACTCTCATTATCAGTGTTACAGAGTCTAGTTACCCTAGTCATCTGGTTCTTTACTACATTAGGGAAGATGTGCCTAGGGTGCATACTCTCATAATGTAATATGCCATTTTTCCAACAAGGTTTCCTGTATAAAGATGTAGAAAACTCATTCTTGTCATTTTTAACTATAGTTACATCAAGATAGTTGATGCTAATACAGGAAAACTCATATGTAAAGCTCAAAAAGGAGGTAGTAGTTCCCATGTAGCTTACAAAATCATGTAGAAATTCAACAGTACCATTCCAAAAAAGAATGATATCGTCTACAAACCTCCTATAATAAATGGCCTTGTTGACAAAATTCTCTTCATTAAAGATATAAACCCTCTCCCATTCATAAACTGCTAAGTTCGCATAGGCATTCGCACAGGGGGTGCCCATAGCAACCCCCCATGTCTGCCTATACATTTTATCTTGGAACATGAAAATGTTGTTATTTAATATCAGGTCCAACAAAGTACAAATAACAAGCTGTTCATCATTGCTGATATTATCACATTCATTTAGATGCCTTCTGACCACCTCTATGCCAAACTCATTCGGTATACTCGTAAATAAACTCTTAATATCAAGAGTGACCATGAGAGTATCAGAAGTTATTCTATCAAGTAATGATACATCTCTAAGGTCTTCTAACAGTTTAAATGAGTTTTTCAAAATGGTGGGTATCGTTTCAACTAATGGACCAATTTTGGATTGTACATATTTTGAGGCATTCTCAGTTACCCATAATTTGCCCGATACTATCGGCCGCAAAGGTGGTGGGTGTATCCCTTTATGTATTTTGGGCAGCCCCTTGATTATGGGAATTAAGGGGGCCTCAATATCAAGAAACTCATAAAGGGATTTGTTAATGCATCTAGACATTAAGAGATCGTATAATGTGTCATGGACATTCCTAATGATTAAAGCAGCTTCTGATTTACCTATTAATATATATGCCGTATCATCATTCAACATCTCATTCATTAAGTTCTCATAACAAATGGAGTCCATTATTACAACACCCCCCCCCTTTGTCGGCAGGTCTAAATGTTAAGCTGTTATCTTTACAAAGGGCATCCAGGCTGTGTTTCTGTTCCACATTTAAATTCACGAAAAGTTTCCTATGCCGCTTTTCTCTGAAATACACATAAAAATCATGCTCACAAGCTCTCTGAAAACAGTCAACAGAGCTCGGTAAAGGTGGCACAAAGGAGCTCTTTCTTTTCATCTCCTTATTGTTATATTCATGCGTCGCATTAACTGAGTCTTTATAAAGTAGTTTGAGGGCCACTTTCCTAGTGAATTTGCGAAGCATAATCAATGTGTCTGATAATTCACTCCCTCTAGAGGGAATGAAAGAGAGCCCCTTATTAAGCACAGAGCAATCAGTTTCAGTCAGGGATCTGGATGACATATTAAAAAACAATGTATTCAAAACTTCTTCTTTCTGATTCCCCAGTTCTCGCCAGACATCTTGCGTTTGCCTCTTCCCCTGCTTGTTGAGCGCGTCTGCGCTCGATGCTTGTATGGAAGCGGGGAGTTTAAAGCAGAAACTGCTTTAGGGGCAATATTTAGCTGGTACATCCCTTCTTTGGGTCTAGCTCCTCCGGTTATTGAGTTTAAACCCTGTTGGTTACAGGGTAAGGAAGAGGTTGATAATGTTATATCCACATCAGATTGAGACAAAGTCAAAGCACTACTATTAGGTGTATTATTAATTGGCTCTGTTCGACTGGTCGTGCTGGTCGTGTCACTAGATGCTGCACTGTTCTGATCAAAAACCTCACCTGAGGCAGCAGCTTCATTAAATCTCGGCCATAAAAAGATATGGCCAGATTGAAAGTCGTTACAGTCACGTTTTAGCTTTCTGAGCTTAATTTGCTCCAGCTTATTGCTGTAGAAAGTTAGTTGTTTCAGCATGTTATTTAGTCTGGTCACACAAAAGTCACGTTTATATTGAGAAATAAGAACCTTATGCTCACCTTCAACCTTATTTATAAGGTTCTCCTCTATCGGTTGGAAATATTCAATAAGTAGCCTTAGATAGTTGTTACCAAGATCCAAATTCAACTGTTGCCATCTTCGTAGGAGCTCGGGGTGCGCCTCTCCGTAGCTCGGCATGCAGAGATACATGTCTCTCAAGTGTCACGCTGTTACAGCTAATGATCACTGTTGCCAATAACCTTAAACACAAATATTACTCTAGTTGAAGAATGCCAGTAGCACACTCATACAATATCAGTGCAGGCTACACCTTGGTAGTCATATAGGAAACTCTGACATGTACAAGTCCCCTCCAGTCATGTATCCAGAGTACTCACACTTTGCCCCATACCATGCCAGCTTGACAGTTCAGCAGTTATGTATGTGCTACAGAAGCAATGGGCCACAGGTAGATGTAAAGTGAGGACAGACCTGTAGGGTATTGAGCAGTACTGTAGTGAAAAATAGAAGCCTATACAGTCGTTAATGGATTTTTTTCTCTACTCACACCCCTTATGTGCATCAGTAATTATCATCCATATACTACGGGTATGTTGTTCTCAAAATCTAATGTTGGGACTTGTGTTCTATTATTGTTCATATATTTAATTGTTTACATATTAGCATACACTGTTCAAATATCATTGTTGGTGACCTGTTGCCACACATTTAACTGGAGTGCTGTTAAAATTCTGACTGTTATTACATATATGAATGTGTTCTATTTGATATGGAATTATGTGAATTCCACTGTTCTCAATTAATTGGAACACCCATGCATACTGTTATAACTAATTTTGAAATGTTTTGTTCATGCCTCACCAATACACTTTGTAAAACCTCACCACCATACCACATTTGGGAAAGCTGATCCTGGCAGATCCACCTGTCTCGCCTCATCTGGCCATGGCACTGGGCCCCAGCATGTCTGGGACCCAACCTGGAACTGCCCTCTCCACTGGATCTGCACCACCCTCGCATGGATCCACCTCAGGGAATGGAGTTTGTCCTCCCCTGGGTGTGGGCATGGAGAGGAACCGTTTACCTGCAGGAATTTCTGGGGTATGGTGTGCAGTGTCATCCAATCAGAGGTGGATATACACTTGCACCAGATTGAGGGCAGACGGGAGCACCTCAAGGGGCAGCCTGCTCCTGTTGTCCAGCCCCTAGCACAGCCACATTCGGGGCTGTGAAATTGCAGTGGTGACTGCCCATGGATGGGGATCTCAGTCCCACTGTATGCATTTGGGGGCACTTGGGCCTCTGATTCCAAACCACCCTCCCAATCCAAGGTGTTTACCCCCTCATGCATCATATACTGCCCGCGTCTGCTGTCTTGTGGGTCTTGTCTTTCTGTGAATGTAACCTATACCACTCAACCTACCTCCCAAAACATACCTACAGTGCTTACCCAACAACCCACTCTCACCTTAAAAAAGGGGGGGGGATCTGTCCCCCCAAAAATTATTGTCCCATACATAACTCTACATTTTGCCCCCATGTACTGTGATGTAAATTAATCTACTCTCAAATTACTCTACACATGTATGTTGCCAACACCCCTTCCTGTGGGGTGTGTGGCTGTAAATTCCAAATTTTCCACATCATTCACAACAGTTGTTGCAGAAGAAATGTAGAGCTATGGTCGTTTCCTAAACTCATCTTGCACATCCCTAGCTGCTTTTCCTAATGTTTTACCCCCTGCTTGCCCCCATTTCACCACTTTCCTATCACCTTTTTTCTTTTCTTTTTTTTGAAATTAGTGCAGGTTTAAATGGGAATAAGCAATGGTAAGCAAAGCCAAATGGACTAAGCACCTGTTGGGATCACTTAGTGTCTCACAAACCCACTCAAACCCACTTACAACTGCTTAAAACTGCTTTAATCACTCTGTCTCAATCTGCCCCTGTTCTGCCCAGCAACAAAATAACCAGTTCTGGTAGGTCTTGAGCCCAGGACCTTGTACATTACAGTCACGCCAATGCACCACTATGCCATATGAGCAGTGGGATTTACTCATGCTTTTGTAAATATATCATTCATTATGGTCATTTAACATTAGTGAAAAAAAGTCATAACTATCAAGTTTTGAACCCAGGACCCTGTGCACTACAATCATATCATGTATCACTACACCACTGAGCCGTAAGATTTCATACTGCTTTTGTAAGCATATCATACATTATGGTCATCTAACAGGGAAATAACTTTGTGGAATTTGTAGTGTGGTCATACCTTTCAACCTGTTAGAGCAAAAAATCTGGACAAAGCCATCAAAGAAAAACTGGAGAAAGTACCAAAAATAAGGGCACTTTTTTAAATATTGCTCTTACAAACTTAGAAAGTTGATAGAATGAGATGTTTTACATTACCATGGATTGTCATGAAGAGTATGTGGCCTGCAACTGACATGCTAATAGTTATATATTGAGATATAGATATTTAAAATGGACTTATGAAATAATGTTATTGTCATTTTATATATAAAGGTTAAACATAGCTGAGCAGGTTGCACAGCATGGTGAGGTGCTCAGCAATTCTTAAATGAAAATAAACAGGTATATATAGCAGGTCAACAGCAGATCCTCACTGGCTGAATGGTTAGGACACCAGAACTTGTACATGAGGTGCAAGGGTCAAAATCCTGGCCATTCAGACTTTTACATGTGATAGGGAAATGTAAATGTTTTGTATTTCTTTTGTATACATTGAAATACGTTAACTGTGGTGGTGCAGCCTGGACAGAAGGCTATTTGCAGTGGAGATTCAAGTGTAAAAGCCCTAGTTACACACAAGTGTCCAATGCAGTACAGTGACGGGAACAGATAACATAGTGAAATGTATACGTTTAGGAGATATAATAAAATAGTGTCACTGGATGTATGGTGTGAAATCCCCCATGCAAACTCAAGTGTCTCAGTCCCAGACAGTACAGTCACACCCCAAAGTAATGTAATCAAAGCACATAGGGGGACATCATGAAAAGTAAATGATGTACACTTAATAATATGTCAGTAAGGAATAATTAATGGACAATTCGTTAATTGTCTGGAAAAGACAACTGAGCAATGCTTAGCAGTGCATAGCTCTGCTTACCTGGTTTCAGCATAGCTAAGAAGTATAACTGTAAGCAGCATCTAGCCCAGCTAAGCAGATTTAAACACTGCTTGGTCTGATGGACTGGCCTTGGTGATGTCATACATTATTATGCTGATGTTGTGGATAGAAACACACACTCACTGCTGCATGGGGACATGCATTGAAACACACATGCACACAGAGTTGACACATCTCATATTAGATGACCCACCTATCTATTTATGTACAATACACAGCGATATGACTATTGCATGCACCACAGTACCTTAGTGTTAGAAACTGTGTAACTGTGCTTGTAAGGTGGATAACATCTGTAGGGGCTGCAACTAGGTTGGCAATGGGGGAGTTAACATGGTGGAAGAGGTACACAAAATGGTATAACCATTGCATACACACAGTAAAGGCAGCCACAGGGGATATGCATACAGAAACACATAAACAGTTGCCAATAGATTAGTAACACTACGTATCCACTTGTATGTACTATACTGCTACACACACATTATAGGCACTACAGAGATTATATGCTAGGGACATAACTTACTACCTCTTACAACAAGTAACTTGGGGATGCCTTCATGGATGGTGGTATAAAACACCCAATATAGCAACTGGTCTCTTATATTACTCAAGTGATACAGTAACAGACTTTGTATCATCATGGTGTTTCAGACAGGTACAATGTCTGATGCTGACGTGTCTGTCACTATGGTAACTGTCTCATATGGCAATGATTACTCATAAATGCCCATTGTTAGGGGACACACACCACATATAGGTTACAAACATCTAGATATTCCATATACATCTGTACAGATGACTGGCATGTCCTGTATAGTTTAAAATGGTGCATGTAAGGCAAATGCCATTAACTGCCTCTTTAAAGTAACGCCATGGGGAAGGAGTCAACAAGCCTTAAAATGATATAACCAACACACAAAACAGCCACAGGGGATATGTTTCACACACAGACACAGTACTACAGTTGCCAGTATTGAGATTAGAACTCCTACCTAGCTAAGTATTATATAGTTATTGCATACACCACCGAGCTTATAGGGCTGAAGAGTGTATATAGGTACTTCAAAGGTGAACAACATCAGCGGGCCTTGTAAAGTATGGCAATGGGAAGTGTACTGGGCGGAACACACCTCAAAATGGAATAACCCACACCTCCTGGGATATGATACACACACACACACACACACATACATTTGGCAGGACCAAGAATAGACCCCATACTGTCTAGTGATTTGTACTACTGCGTTGTGCACTTATCACACATGCCATGGAGCTTATAGGGATGACAGCTATCCAAAGGTACTTCTAAGGTGAATGACATCAGTGGGCCTTGTAAAGTAGGGGAATGGGAAGTGTTCTGGGTGGAACATGCCTCAAAATGTTATAACCCACACCCCCAGAGGACACACAGACACACACTCACACACACACACACACACACACACACACACACACACACACACACACACACACACACACAGTTGCCAGTATTGAGTTTAGAACCCCTACCTATCTAATTATTTGTACTACAGTGTTATGCAGTTATTGCATGCACCATGGAACTTATAGAGTTGAAGAGTGTCCCAATGTATTTCTAAGTTAATAACATCAGCAGACCTTGCAAAGTCTGGCTATGGGAAGTGTACTGGGTGTCAAAGGCCTCAAAATACTTTAACCTACAAACACATTTGCCAGAACTCAGATTAGAACACATGCCTATCTAATTATTTGTTTTAAACTGTTACATAGTTATTGCACATGCCACAGAGATTATATGGCTATGGGCTGTCCAAAGGTACTTCTAGGGTGAATAACATCAGCAGCCCTTATAAAGTATGGCAACAGGAAGTGTACTTGGTGGGAAAGGCCTCAAAATACTTTAACCTACAAACATGCACACACACACACACACACACACACACACACACACACACACACACACACACACACACATTTGCTAGAACTGAGACTAGAACCCCTGCCCATCTAGTTATTTGTTCTATACTGTTGCATAGTTATTGCATGCACCACAGAGCTTATAGGGCTGACAGCTGTCCAAAGGTACTTCTGAGATGACTGACATCAGCAGGACTGTTAAAGTAGAGCAATAGGAAGTGTATGGGTGGGAATGGCCTAAAACTATTTAATCTACAGACACACACACACACATTTACATTTGACAGGACTGAGATTAGACTCCCCCTACTTATCTAGTTATTTGGACTACAGTGTTACGCAGTTATTGCATGCACCATGGAACTTATAGGGCTGAAGATTGTCCCAAGGTATTTCTAAGGTGAATAACATCAGCAGACCTTGCAAAGTATGGCTATGGGAAGTATACTGGGTGTCAAAGGCCTCAAAATACTTTAACCTACAAACAGAGTTGCCAGAACTGAGATTAGAACACCTTCCTGTCTAGTTATTTGTTTTAAACTGTTACATAGTTATTGCACATGCCACGAAGCTTATATGGATATGGGCTGTCCAAAGGTACTTCTAGGGTGAATAACATCAGCAGCCCTTGTAAAGTATGGCAATAGGAAGTGTACTTGGTGGGAAAGGCCTCAAAATACATTAACCTACAAACATGCACACACACACACATTTGCTAGAACTGAGACTAGAACCCCTGCCCATCTAGTTATTTGTTCTACACTGTTGCGTAGTTATTGCATGCACCACAGAGCTTATAGAGCTGACAGCTGTCCAAAGGTACATCTGAGATGACTGACATCAGCAGGACTGCTAAAGTAGAGAAATAGGAAGTGTATGGGTGGGAATGGCCTAAAACTCTTTAACCTACAAACACACAAACACACACACACACACACACACACACACAGACACACACACACACACACACACACACACACACACACACACACACACACACACACACACATACACAGACACACACGCGCGCACACACACACACACACACACACACACACACACACACACACACACACACACACACACACACACACACACACACACACACACACACACACACACACACACACACACACACACACACACACACACACACACATACACAGACACACACACGCACACACACATATGTTTGACAGGACTGAGATTAGAACCACTACCTATCTAGTTATTTGGACTACAGTGTTACACAGTTATTGCATGCACCACAGATCTTATAGGGCTCAACAGTGTCCAAAGGTAACAGTAAGGTGAATGACTTCAGCAGATCTTGTAAAAGTAAGGCAATGGGAAGTGTACTGAGTGGGAACGGCCTCATAATACTTTAATTTACATCCCCCACACACACACACACACAGGCAGGTGATGTCATATTATAACCCCTACCTCAGTACTATTACACAATAGAGCTCACCTTCATGCTGGCACATGTGACTGGTTACAACTGGTATGCAATTGCAGCAGGACATCACTCTATGCCTTTCAGGGTATCCCTGTCTATGACTCACTCTGTGTGTGTGTGTGTGTGTCTCCCTGTGTCTCTATCTCTCTCTATCACTGTCTGTCTCTCTCTTCCCCATGTCTATATGTGTGCGTGTATCCTAGCAATATTGTTATATGTTGCCCATATATATATCTGTGTATCACACACAACAGATGCAGATATGCCACATATGGGCCACCTACAGCTAGCTGAGGGCAATCCTGTCTGATGGGTGTGGGTGGAGCCAGTTAAGGTGTACATAGCTGTCTGTATGCAAAGACATCTATGCACAATGCAGTTATATAGTCCGATGTGGGTTTAGACATGGGTTAGTTGCACTCCGGTCCGGGGTTTTGTGTGCTACAGCCATACCTCTCAACCTGTTAGAGTAGAGCAAGGAATCTGGAGATAGCCTGACAAAATGGGGAGAACAATGGCCCAAACATAGGGAAATACTGTAAATATTGCTCTTATTAATGTGGGAAGATGCTAGTATAACAGGATTTGTTTTAGCAGACATTGTCTGACATTTATGACATCTGACACTGGAATGTATTGTGTCATTACTTATTGACAGAAATCCTCAGATCATCATAATGATTTACCAGAGAAATACAAGATGTATGATGCACAGACCAAAATTATGAGCCAACATGTAGACATTCTTGCCCAATCCGGCCAGTTGAGTGGTGTGGCTACAGCCAATTGGCTGATGAAGTTGTGTAAACAGTCCAGAACCTCAGTGATATACTGGCTGGGGATCACCTGCTTGTGTGTTATTCTTCTTAACTGGAAAGTCATATCCTGGTGTGACTCATACCTTTCAACTGTATAGTTTTTGCAAAAGGTCCAGATGTTTGTCTCATAATTTTGATCCGTTTTTCATAAAATTGTGATTTTCTGGCAAGTTAGTGGCAAATAAGACTGCAATTAGAAAATAATGACAGCACATTTGAGTTTCAGACTTCATAACCTTCAGAAAATTCATGCTAATGCAAAATCTGTTATTTCATCAACTTTCTAAGTTTGTGAGAGCAATATTTAAACATCGTCCCTATTTTTGGGCCTTTGTCCCACATTTATTTATGTCCTTGTCTAGTTTTCTTGCTCTCAGAGGTTGAGAGGTATGAGTGTGGTTACAGAGTGCATTCTACTTAGCAGAGATGTCCATTATATGTGTGGTATATTCTTCATAGCACTGTGATTTCCAGGTATGGCAGTGTCAGAGCAGTATAGATTAATATAGTGAACCAGTGACAGACATTTGTTTATAGGTTGATATGAGGTTACTAGGCTATTGGCCCTGATGCCCTTCTAACCCTCACAGACAAGAGTGTAGCCCATGTTAAGACATGTCAGCACCCAGAACCCCTGTACAGCAAGGACACAGGTGGAATCACAGGCCTGTATTTTCTGTTTCCCATGCACTTCTACTGGGAGACCTTCACAAGGGGTATTGAGGCACTCAGCTTGATGTGGACAGGGAGTGCATTCCACAGATGGGGGAGTCTGTGGGACATGTATTTGTCACACCAATAAGCTCTATTGATATCACAGACCAGGTTGATGCTGCACCTACAGGTTGATCAAGTGGGCCTTGACTTCCAGATGTGCGACTGTCCCATCAAGGCAGGGTCTGGATTGCTTTGTATGCCAGACAGAGGTCACCTCTGAGGAGTCTGTATGGAACTGAGTAGAGGAACAGTACTGTTAGCCTATCTGTGTAGGGTAGGTGTTTGGGGTCCTGGAATCTCCCAGTGAGGGACCTCTGTGGTCTCTCAAGCTGCTGCATGTGCTTTGTGATGTACATGCTGAAGAGGGGCGTTGTACAAAACCATTGGCATTATAAGGATAGAATACATGGATTTATTATTGTATACCCGCTTTTTAGATGACATATTTATTATCCTAAGGGGTGATATATCGACAGCTAATTCCCTCTTGGAATTCTTTAATGCATCCACTGAGTTTCTTAAATTTACCTCCTGTTTTTCTACAGATAAGATAGCATATTTAGATGTGGACCTGGAGAAAGATAGTGTTAATGAGTGTTATATAGCTAAAATCCATTGGAAAGAAACTTTTTCCAATAGCTATCTTCACTTTGATAGTAGCCATCCTTTTTCACAAAAGAGAGCTATTGTTAAGGGTCAACTGGTAAGGGCGGCCAAGATGGTGACGAGGGAAGGTGACTTCTTGGAGGAATGTGACTTTATGTCTAGTCTTTTCCTTAATAGAGGTTATCCGGAAGGTTTAGTCGTCGACCTTCTTATGGAAGTACATAGCAAAAGAGAGAGAGGCTTATATTTATCCATTTTAAATCAGATCAATACGGGTCAAGCCAATTCCATATTAGGTCAGGAGACTGGAGTTGTCCACCCTTGTAATTTCATCCTGACATATAGTCTGGATGCTAAGGAGATTGTCTCCATTGTCCAGAAAAATTGGAGTCTGGTGACGCAAGACAGTTCTGCCCAAAAGAAATTGGTAGCTCATCCTAAGGCAGTTTTTAAAAGGGGACTTAATCTCAAAAGTCTACTTGAGATGAAGCCGAAGCTTTCCAATTCTAGATCAGGCATGTATAAATGTAGCATGTGCAGATATTGCAGGTTCATCCAAACAGGTGCCTCCTTTATAGTGAGGGGTATTAAGTATTCAATCTGGGGCAGATTCAACTGTGCCAGTACCCATGTAGTTTATTTGGTGAGATGTCTCACCATGAATTTGTTTTTTCTGTCATCGATGAGGTTCAATCAGAAAACAGGGGGGGACCTGAGTCTCTGATGTTGGAGATGAAGGAACTGATTTGGCAGTTAAATCTGGATGCTTGTCACCACCCCGGTCTAAATGGAATGTTGTCTATAACTTGTTTACTCAAATTAAAGAGTTTGGAAAGATGAAATTTAGGGTATTCATAATGACAGGTATTTGTTCCTATGTTTATTCATAAGTCAAGTCATAAGAGATGACCTCTGAATTTTCCCTACTTTATGTGGAGTCGTGTTTAAAGGATGGGTGGGCTATATAAATGGCCAATGTTTCATTTTCACTGTTTTCATTATTATTTTTTAAGTGGTTTTATATGTTCACATGTTCAATGTAGTGCTATGGTTATAGTTAGATTCAATACCATATGACTAGAATAATGTAATAAATCAAGAATTGAGTTTCGGATTGTATTTATATTTACAGGTTACATGTATGCCCTTCGGCTAACCTTGTATGCCACGTTTTATGGGCTATAAGGTGAGCGCATATATTAGCACTCTGTTTTGTTGGGTAGTATTATCTGCTTGCTAGTTCTGTTGTATAGTTACCTTGTACAGTGATGTAGTTATTTGGAGAATAATGTTTAGGTATTCATTGGAGATATTAGAATGACTGGGAAACTTGTTTAATATCAAGTATTTTGTTTCTTATTTTTCATTTTTATTTATTATCTTTGCCTTTGCATTTTATCTTTACTGTATTCAGAATAATTCTACCATTGAACAGTGATTTAGAAAGCTTTTTAGGACAGCATTCAGCTGTCAGACGTTGCAGGGTTTGATATGTTCATATATTACAAATTTAATATTTTTAAACGTTTTGGCACGCTGATTGTTTTAAATGTTTACATATAGTTTTTATAATTTATCATTTATATTTTAGCTGTTTAGGATGTTTCTTTGAATTTAACTGATGATTTTTTGAATGTTGTTAATGCTTTTCTTGTCACTGAAATCACGTGAAGAAAATTATAAGTAAGGTGTTTGAATGCCACTGACGTGTTTTCCGTTCTGAGGAAGTTGGTTTTTGATCAACTGACGAAAAGCTGTTTCATTTGAAGCTTAAAGAAATGAATAAAGTGTGGAATACTATTGCTGTCATTCGAGTGTTTTTGACAGTTTGCTGATTACTACATCGACCGGAGAGCAACTGGAAGGTTTCTGTTTGTTTGGTTTGATTTAACATATGGATTGCTGCCTAGTTGACACAGTTCATGTACTATGGCCAACTGGGCAATAGTGTGTAAGGCTTTGGTCGAGTCAAGATGGCCAGAGTGCACCATCTTTCCATCGTCCATGCCTTTGTTGGCTGTCTCAGGAAAGTCATCCAGAGTTCACTGACATACCTCCCCTTGAGAAAGGCAGATTGTATGGGGTCAAATGTTTGGGGTTTTCCACTGTCCCTGTTAATGAGGTCCATGATAATCCATGATGATCCATAATGTTAATACCTCAGACAGTTTGTGTTGTTATGTTATTATGAGGCTACATGTTGGCCCTAGCTGTCAAGCTGTCACAGACTGAGATTTGGATAGGCCCATATATAACAGTCAGACACAGGCCCACACATTGGGACAGGGTGTTAATAATACTCTGCCAAATATAGACAGCTGGCAGACCGGTTTGGTATAAGCTTGCTCTTTCTTATGGATATGATGTCTGCTTCTCCACTGTCTGCCATTGATGTATTGATATGAACCTTTATTGTTTGGCACATAGTTTGGCAGGCAAATGCAATGTGAGGTCAAGCAGAAGAGATATACGAGGCATACTTGTGATCTTTCTGTGACAGCCTGTCATTCTACAAGCAAGGATGGTGGCCACTGACCTATTGTCAGTGTTGACACAGTAAGGTGGCAGCCATTTAGCACCTGGTAGCACACTGACTTTCAGGTACCTGCTCCCCTACTAGGCACTGTGTAAGTTACTCTGAGCTGTGTACTGTCCATATGTGTGTGTCCCTGTCCCTGACTTGCCCAGCTTTCCTGCAGTGACAGATATTGACTTCTGGACAGTGTGTACAACTCCTACCGTAGGTGTAGCTGCATGCAAAATACTTGGTACAGAAAGTCTTGGCACATGGACCCTGTCAACCACAGTACTGCACCTAGACCACTAAGCCACAACAGCCAAGAGTAACTGCTGCCCACTTCCTGACAGTATTAACCATGCATATACATAGCTCATTGACCCCTGCATATTGTGGACATGCCACAAGTTATCAAGTTAATTGGGACAGTCCTGGGAATGTGTGTTCTGCTACTATTACCCTACAAACATACATGTTACTGCATCTCTATGGGGACACGGGTGTGTTGGGGGGCATACCTGTCAACTGTACGCATTTTCACAGACTGTGCAGATGTTAGCTTTACTTTTTGGTTCCTTTTAGCATAGTGCTGTGCCTGTCTTGGAGAATACTGGTACATCACTAAAGAATGCAGGTTAGAATGTAATGGCAGACATTTGAGTTTCAGACTTCCTACCCTTCAGAGACTTCATGCAATTGCAAGACCTGCTGTGATATCACTGTGTAAGTCTGTAAGAGGAATATGTCATCATTGTCCCTATTGGTGGGCCTTTGCCAGACATTCCTTTATGGTTTTCTATGGCTGACTTGCTGGGAGAGGCCAAGGGATGAGTATGGGGCCCAGCATTAACATCCATGCATGTGACCTATGACCCCCCCAGTTTATTAGACACCCAGATACACTGCAGTGAGATTTGTCACCTAGGGGACTACTGCATACCGTAAGTAAGCCAGTATTGGGTGGACATTTCACTTTGTCCCACATAGTTGTCCATTGTCTGCTGCTATCCCGGTAGGCCACCCCATTCCCTTGCATACATGCAGCGATACCTTAGATATGCTACCAAAACATACTACTCCATTCATCTGTTGTTAAGAAGAGTGACTTACCTTGTGCCTGCGGTTGTTGTGTGGACAGTTCTTGACGGCTGACTCTGTCGGATGCACACAGTACACAGCCTATAGATGGTAAAGTACAGGTAATGTGATTTGTGTGGCATCCATTTTACTGTGTGTGCGAGTCTGAGAAAGGTGTCAGTCCCTGGGTCCCTAAGGTGTCAGTGTATGTGCTATGCGCTGCCTCTTTGCCAAGGCCAGGGCATACTGGGCATGCCTATGTCTGCCTACAGGGGCAGGCTCAGGGGGTTCCTCCTCTGAGTCCCCCTGTGTTTGCGGGGACCTTGACAATGGTGGGGGGCTGCGTGCCCCTTCCCTGTGATGTTCCTGCTGCAGCTGTTTCCGCAGGATCATACTGTGTAGCATGGCACATACTATAAACATCTGTGCACATGCGGCTGGAGAGTACTGCAAGGCTTCACCAGATATGTCAAGGCAGCAGAACCATGACTTGAGCATCCCAAACATATGCTCTATAATGTTCCTAGTTTGTGCATGTGCCTTATTATGGCATTCTTCAGTGGGTGTGTGTGCATTTCTGATAGGTGTCATCATCCATGGTTCCAGTGCATAGCTAGCATCCCCCACAAGATGGCCATATGGGATGTTCCCCATGGCAAATGCCTGGTACAGCTGACAGGCATGCCAGATGTGGGAGTTGTGATAGCTGCCAGGGCTGCCAGCACACACATCCATGATAATGCCCTGGGCATTGCACACAACCTGGCAGTAGATGGAGTGATAGCCCTTGTGTTTGACATACACTCTACCGTCTTCACCAGGTGGTGCTTTGATGTGGACGTGAGTGCAGTCTATGGCATCCAGTACCTCTGGGTAGTCTGCTACATGGCGGAAGAGATGCATATTGCTGGTCCTCTCCTCAGGGGTGCTGGGAAAATAAATGTGCTCGCTGGCATGTGGTAGCATGGCATCCAGGAACTGGTGGAGTACCCTGTATGCAGATGACTGTGAGACCCCCATGCTGCCCCCAGTAGGTCTTTGGAAAATATCTGTAGCTAGTATTCTTAAGAATACACATACCTTGGTTTCAACTGGGATGGGTTCCCATCTGTTGGCTCTGGGTCTGAGATGAGGCCGGCAGAGCTCGGTGAGTTGCTGAAGTATGTCCCTGTCCACCCTGTAGTGCTCTAGTATATCCAGATCATGTACCCCCTGAAAAGTTTCTCTGGGACTGAACACTCTTCTCTTCCTCAGTCTGGGCCGGTTGTCAGCATTATCCTCATTACCACCCTCAGTCTGTAGCACATACAGATGTAGCTAAGCAGCAGCAGCCCCTATCATTTTGTCAGTTAAAATTCCCAAGTGTGTACACCAATGGTGCAGATTTTGTTGGAAAAACCAGACTGAAAGGTATTTGCATACTTTATACTGGTGTGATGCAGATGCTGCTTGTGTGATTGGCTGACTATGATGAATTCCACCTGACAGCTATATTATTGAGGGGTGTGAATGAGCCACTGTGAGCAGCAGAGTCCGTATTAGTGATTTGCAGTTCATTTCCTTTATTCTGCTATTTCCTTTTTTTCTCTATTTCCACTATGTTTAAGCCCCCGGGTATGCCACACAAATTGTTTTAGCTAGTGTAAACATTGCTGAGCAGAAAAGGCCCTCCCCTGGACACGAACATGCTCATCATTTCTTGAAACAGCTAAGCACAGCTAAGCAGCCTTAGACACATCCCCTTGCTTAACTGAGCTTAGCTGAGTGCAAATAGGACAAACGGAGCTCCAATATGCTTACACTAAGCGTGACACACCCCCTTTTCATGTCAGCTGCTTCTTCTTCTTATACCCCTGCATTATAGCTCCTACATGATTAGGTACCAGCAGACACTGTCTCCCATTTTACTATTAAATAAATTTAGTTCATTTACATACCCCTAATGAATTATACCCTAGTTATACCACTACACCGGAGCCTATGTCCTTAGCAACCACTGTTACCTGTTATTGTTATGAGTCTGCATGCTGCCCACTATAATGGCAAAATTACTGTTTCACATTTAATTGACTTTTTACTGATTTTTTTTTTTTATTTTCTGCACGATCGCATTTGCGCACTGCTGCACTCCACTTAAACAGCTGAAATCAGCCAAAAAAACCTTTTGATTTTTGCAATTTTAAAACACTTTGACATGCCAGTGTCCATAGTTTTGGCCATTGGCATGCCTAATAAACATTATACATGCTTTACCTTGAGCTGTCATGCCCCTGTTTTGATTTTTGCAGAAATGTACACGGTTACTAACCGTATACATTCCTGCTGCAGACACGACTCCAACACAGATGCCTATCTGTTTGCTGGATCACAAGTTTACCTCATTTGCATGGTTTTCACCAGCAAATGAGGTGATTTGCATTATTCTGTCACGTCCATGCAGGAGTAGTGCTGGGGTGCTCGTGCATGCCCCCAGCCTTGTTTACTGGATCAAACAGGCTCTGAACTCCATGTTCAAGCCATGCCACTATGCTTACATGGAGATCAGCTCCATGTAAGCTTTATTAAATCCCGGGAAAAATTTTATGAAGGGGCTGTGTCCCTCTGCACACCAGCCCAGATGCTAATTATATATTACCCCTAAAATTAAACAATACTGGTGAAAGGGGATATTTATATATAGAATTATACAGAGTAACAAATTGGTAAAAAACTTCAAACTAGCAACAGCAATAAAACCAATAATATAAAGGTACAGCCAATAGACATAGTTTCAACATACTGGCTTTCTTTATCCTGGTATTTGCTATAGCTCATATACTTTATAATGTAATTTTTTGGAAGTGAGGTGCAGAACTTTATTATAAATGTTTATTGGTAAATACACACACACACACACACACACACACACACACACACACACACACACACACACACACACACACACACACACACCCATATATATATATATATATATATATATATACATACAGTATTATATATATATATATATATATATATATATATATATATATATATCTAGGTTCATAGGTTCATAGGTTCATCGGTTAATACAAGGCTATCTGCCCAAGGGCATTTATAAGCCTAGCCCATAGTTATGTGGCTTTCGCCACCCCTTTAGTTTGAATAAAAACTATGCCTATCATTTTTCTGTGCCTCTGTCAAGCAGTAATAATATATATTATATACATATATAGTAGTTTCTTATTATAGTGGCCTTGGTGATATACTTATGTAAAGAGTACATTTAATAACAATTCCTTATGTGAAATGATTTATAGTGTTTCATGAGTACGTTCACATTGCCTTGTGACATACTTGAATGTTTTAATTTGTATGTAAGGTAGAGTTACGTATTGTCAGGTGCCTAATGATAACAATAACATGCAAATATGGTACAATTATAAACATGCAGTCAGAGTGCATTGAAAGTAAGATGTGCATAGCAATATTACATAAACTTGTACAAATGCTCTCCAAGAAGGGCTGACACAGACAAACAACTGGTCTCAGAGTCATAGACTAAAACTAAATTCCAATAAATGCATAATAGTATCTTTTGGGATGTCATTCACTCCTGATAACTATCATATTGACATCACAACCCTAAGAGTTGACCCAATAGTCAGGGATTTGGGGACACACATAGACAGTAATGTAGCCTTTGACCATCACATGTCTACAGTAGTGAGGAAATCATTTGATGTTGTGCAAATTATAAACAAAGGTGTTGCATCTAGGTCCAAGGAAGTCATTGTTCCACTGTAATTGGCATTCAGCAGACCTATCATTGAGTACAATGCCCCCTTTGGTATATACCTAACCAGGCATATTCAACAACTGGAGTCTCCACAGATGTTCCTTACTAAAAGAATACGGGACATAAGTAACATGTCCTCTGCAGGCCACTTCAAGATCCTATCCCTGTATTCTGCCTCCTACAGACTGTTGAAGGGAGCTCTATTACTGGCATAGAAGGCACTGTCAGACCCCACTCTGATAGACCTCCTGAATAGCCACAAAACAAGCAGCACCAGAACTACTCATTTTAAAGACTTAAACCTTTCCAATGATATAAATAGGACCTGCTGGAAAGACAGATACACTTTCCCTTCTCTGGAACAGGCTCCCCATTCATGTGAAGCAGAGATCCTCTTTAACCCAATTCAAGTGTAATTTGGACAATTGGATGGGGAACAGGAAATCTATCCATAGCTTGGTACCAGTGTTTCTACTGGACACAGACAACCTGTAAATTGTTAATCTCCCATGCCCCTGCTTGTAAATTTTTCATCTCCCAAGCCCCTGTTTACACTTATCAAGGGTACCAGAACTTGTCAGAGATTTGGGATGCAGAGCTAGGCTTAAAAAGGCCCTTGTGATAATTAGCCTAGTAAACACCTATGAACCTATCAACCTATGATTATGTGGACAGCATATGTCACTGTAAACAGCATGTATGCCTGTGCTATGCAAAAGTCAGCGGACCATTCTCTGTGACATATAGTAATGTGACATAAAAAATTAGTACAATGCCTACATACAAAAAACTTGGAAAATCAACATGACTTGTGATATTTGCAGAAGCTGCCTGTGGGATTTTAACTCTTACCCAACATAACCATTGAATGAAGGTCCATAGACAACAGTATCATGCCACCAAAATCTGCATCCATTTCATGTTCAAATACTACACAACTTATCAATTAAACAACAAATGGAAAGCATCAGAAAGCCTCAGTATCCATAAGCAGGCAACACATAGAGTATTAGATATTTTTATATTGAATCAGTAGTTATAATACTTGTGTGAACTGGTATCCAAAAACAAAGATCTGTAACAGTAAAAGGCATAGTACATATGGATATTGTCAGAATCTGTAGATTACCGTATGTACACCACAGAGTGTATGGAGTCAGACGTAAGCTATATGGATAATCCATAAATCAGTCTTTATGTACTGTTCACTTTTGCTATGGAAACCTATCTATACAACTGCAAATGAGTAATTAATGCATGCCATTAATGCAGATGGTAACACCTGTATGCATAAAGGTAAATCAAGCAGCACTCTAGCATGTTACAAACATTTGTCTTAAAGCACACATTTTCAATAAAAATAAATATAAATAGGTACATTTGAGAATGAGTAAGGCTAACAGAGGTAAATATTCCCCAAAGCAGAAATGCTAGCAGATGCCAATTTAACTTATCAGCTATCTATGATTCAGGCACACTGAAAGTAAGAGCACATAATGTGCATCCATCTTTAAGTACCATTTGCACCATAGATAGTTAATGAAGTTTATTAAAATTCCAGGATTTGGAATCCCATTTGGGTACTTCCATGTAAGTTCTTGAAACTGGGAGCATTAACCAATAGCTTGGCATAATGGGAAGGTGCTTCTTGGAAGTACCCAACATATATTGATAAATGGTACCTTGAGTAACTAATGTTCTTTATTTTCCAATGATCCGATAACATCACATAAGCATCACTTTTAAATATTGATTTTGATACATTTACAGATCAGATTATTGCTACTTGCAAACTGAATAAGGATTTTTCCATTTATGCTACATTTTCCATTGGAGAATTGAGATGGCTACTTTCAGGAGGCTGTGATATGTTTGGTCGCCCAACTGGACTGGGGAGAAGACCACACAGATGTTGACCATCTATGCTTGACTGGAGCATTGGATGAGAGCCAGTCCAAGGAACTTTGCATTGAATGACATCTGGAATCCAATTGGGAGGGAGAATCACTGATGTGCAGGGATCTACTGCTGCAGTGCAGGTAACTACTTCTACAATATCCTGCATCAGAGGAACATGGAGGAGCTTTGTTAGAGGGTTGCTGGGGTGTGGAGACAACCAGTGGATCCTTACAGTAAGTGTCACAATCCTATGTATAGCTAAGCATTCCTACAGAATTTAGTGATATAGCTGTGTCCTAAATATATCAGATACATAGCTTTTATAATCATTTAGTAGCTGTCCTGGCAATTAGTTCACCTGGATAATTAAGAAGACACGGTGACTGCTCTCCATATAAGTGTTGGTTCTGTTTCCATGTTGTTAATTTATTTACTAATGTTTATAATATACAAAACGTTGAACTTTATAGATGTACATCTGTTTTCCAACATATAACCCCATCATTTCACACATCCACTGTAGTCGTGTATCTTTGATGCCTATAGCACTAAGGCCACTGATGACAATACATTTAGTAGTTATCCATTATACTGTGACAATATTTCCTACTCTAACTACATATGCCTGAATAGTAACTCATAAATAAATTCTCTACTTCCTTTCTCTTAATAAAGTGAACATGCATACTACAGTTTCATTTGTTTAAGCCAAGAGGAATACCTGTCTAACGATTATGCATATATTTTCAGTTATGTGTTGATACCAGTTATTTCTTTGGATTATAAAGGCCAATAAGAATCAGAGGTTTTCATATTTTGCAGGAATACAGAAAAACACACATAGTGCCTGTTTGTTAAGAGGAAACGTGCTACCTGTTAGCTTGGCAAGAACTGGCTATTATACCTGTATTTCATGGGTTCAAATCCACATAGGAGAAACATATCATTACATTGTTATCTTGGTTTATTTTGCAGATAGCCTAATATTCTTCTCTACGTAACTGCTTATTGATATTAACATTTATTTTGGCATGTTTATGAATAACTTAATTATTCGTTGAATTCCTGTGAATATATTCATAATCCGTAATGTTCTATTAACAGCACTTCTTTAAGTGCAGGGTTATGTGTAAAGCTTGCAACAGACAGACCAGCCGAATTCACTAATCTTCCATGCAGGGCTAACTTAGTCCTGCATGGAAGCGCCCGTGTAGGAGCAGGGCAGCAGCACGCCATGCATATTAATAAAAGGATGCTGCCTGAGCCCCCAGGCTTACACGGAGTGTGTACAAGTGCAGGGGGCGTGCCTGAGAGCAAAGCTCTCAGAATAAACACACCCCTGCAATGTAGAACAGCTGAAAGTGTTAAGAAATGAACAAGATCACTCATAGGTGTCCGCATATCCCCACCAACAGTCCCCCATGTGTACAACAGCAACAGTACATATAAATTAAATGAAGAAACCTTCTTATTGTTTTATTAAAAATCTGAGTACAGCTAACCGTAGGTGCGTGGGTGTGCCCATTGCTTAGCTATGGTTAATGCAGCTTAAATAGCTGAAAGAGGATAAAAAGCAAAATATATGCAAATTAAGTAATACAGCAATAGTGTAGTGGGCTGAGCATTCGTATTACAAACAGTTATTTGCGGGTCGAGTCCCACTGCAGTACATTGCATTTTCCCTTCAAATCACTCTATGATAAATATTTTTTGTGGCATAACCTAATAAATAACATACATTTGTGAACTGCAGTACTGCATTTAATGCAGATATAAGGTGTCAGTGTCATAATGTTGCAAAGTCCACAGATAATCACATGTGCCCCATACAGTATCACAGATACAAATGGAAGGTAAACTGTGTAATGAATGATAACTCCCTACATTTTCCAAATCACCCACCTCCCCAAGAACCATTACACTATTACTGTCTAAAATGTAGCACTAGTAAGCGGTAGTAAGAGGTAGTAAGCATATTTAAGCACTAGTAAATGGGTTTAAGCCCATTTGCTGGGGGTAAGCAATGTGCACACAGGTTAAGCAAGATCGAAGCTAACTCTCTGTAAGCATATGCAACCAGAGGTTAGCATTGCTTACCCTCATGCAAACCAGCACAAACCCACTTACAATTGCTTAAAAGTGCCTTAGTCACTCTGTATCCAACAACTCTTGTCCTTTTCAGCAACAAAATAATCAGCATTCCCAAGTTGCAAACCCTAAACCCTGCACACTTCTGCCAAAGTGCTTTACCACTAAGCCATGGCAGACACATATACATCTGATGTTATCACAAAATATCATCCAGCACAGTCATTCAACAGTATAGGAAATGTATTTAATTATGTAGATGTATGTGTGTGTGTATGTACAAATATATACATATACACATATATATATATATATATATATATATATATATATATATATATATATATATATACACATACATACACACACACACACACACACACACATATATATATATGTATATATATATATATATATATACATACATATATATATATATATATATATATATATATATATATATATATATATATCAAGAACGAACTTTGTGACAACAAAGCATTAAAAATGAATGAAAAGGAGAACACCAGCAACACCTGTATTATTTAGCGCTGTTGTCTTATGTAATATCAAGACCCCTTCAGACAGACATGTTACATTAATATGAGCAACCATTTGTACATTGTTCAAATACAGTATTTTGAGCAGTTTATGTAAATTAACAAAACAGTTCCTGTCCAGTCATAATTTGAGAACAGTAGTCTTGCAGAAAACTTAAGTAAATAATAAAAAACGGTGCACGTCAAGAAGGCATGTGGGCGTGCTTCATGCTCAGAATATCAAACCTGGGACAGTTCCGCGGAACCGGGAGATGAGGCTGGGCAGGTGTATGAGCAAACCGCTGCTTCTCAAACCCCTGGCAGGATGCTACCAGTGGGAGAAACAGTGTAGACCAGCTAAGTCTAATCTTGATACAAAAACAGGTCTGTCCCTGGCGGGACGAACCAAAAATTGTGAGTCAATCCGATGTTTACATGTGTCTCAAAAGATGAACAAGGCAAGGCTTGTACGTACATGGACTAAATGGATGAAGAGCCTGAAGAATCTTGGGTTGAGACAGTATACTGGATGAGTTCCGAGGCATGGAGACAGGGCAATGTGTGGAGGTGTAGTATGGCTGGGCTAGCAACCGGAGAATGGATGGTTGCTGTGTACGTGGAGCTCGGGGGGGGGTTATGGGTGTGAAATTATGGATCGAGGCGTGTCGGAGTTGGATGGACCGGTTCAAATCAGACCGCCTCATGGACGTAAGTGCAGGGAGGGTGGAAGAGAAACCAAGATAACGTGTACGAAAGAAGTGAACTCACGCATGGTGCTGGGAGGGAGAATTGGAGGGATTAAGATAGTCCAGGCCGAGGAACGCACCTTGGGAAGAAAGTGTTAAGAAATGAGCGAGATCGCTCATAGGTGTCCGCATATCCCCACCAACAGTCCCCCATATGTACAACAGCAACAGTACATAAAAATAAAATGAAGAAACCCTTTTATTTTTTTTTAAAAATCCGATTAAAGATAACCGGAGATGCGCGGGTGTGCCCATCACTTCGCTACAGTTAAAGCAGCTTAAAAGGCTGAAGAGGATAACAAGGAAGATATATGCAAATGAAGCAGCACAGCAATAGTGTAGTGGGCAGAGCATCCGCCTAATTAGCAGGCATTCCCACTGCAGCACAGTCTATTTTACATGGCAAAGCACATTATAACCAATTTATTTGTTGCAAAACCCACTAAATAACACATATTTATGAACTAGAGTACTGCATGAAATGCACATGTGAAGTATCAGTGTCATAATGAATAAGGCACTAGTAAACAGGTTTAAGCACAAATAAGCAGTAGTAAGCATATGTAAGCACTAGTAAGCATGTTTAAGTGCATCTGCATGGGGGTAAGCACTGCCTACTCAGATTAAGCAATATGGAAGCTAATTGAGTATAAGAAAATGTAACCAGTAGTTAGCAGTGCTTAGCTCCACGCAAACACATGCACACCCACTTACAACTGCTTTAAAGTGCCTTAATCACTCCGTATCCAATGGCCTATGTTCTGCACAGCAACAAAATAAACAGCCGCTGCAAGGCTCAATATCAAGACCCTGTACACTACAGTCACAGTAGTTAACCACTAAGTCATCAGAGCAATACATAAGACTGAGTTGTCAACAAACAAAACCACATCATAGGAAAATCAAACTGAACATGTGAAATGAATCAGTGTACAGTGTGATGTTGTATAACCTGCTACATAACATAAATATGTGAATTGGAGTACTGCAGTAAGGCCAGATGTGAGGTGTTATTGTAATAAAGTGTTGAAGTCCCCAGGACCCCATACAGTGTATGTACACAGGAATCACAGATACCAGACACAGATATAACATATAACAAATAATAAATCAATGTCAAAAGGAAAATATAATGCTAAATTGATATTAAGCAATGCTAAGTATTGCACAGGTCAGCCTATATGGTGTAAGCAATGTGTAGGCTGGCTAACTCAATCTGACCAGTGGTATGCCCCTTTAAGCAATGCCAACATTAGGTAAGCAGGTGTGCCCATAGCTTAGCCTTTTCAAAACTGTCCAATCATGGGAAAGTGTGGGAAATTGGCTGTAGTTAAACCCCACAGGCACCAATAATTCCCATACCTGGTTGCAGCTCCATAAAGTAGGCAGAACGGCTGGAGTTGGGGAAGGCACTGAATTTAGAGTGCAGTGCTGGAGCACCCAGGAGTCCAGATTCATGGTATGGTGCCTGGTAAAACACCATGAGGAGAGACTACTACAGGGCCAGTACCAGGGCTCCCAATATAAAGTGGAGGCCTAGGATAGTCTCGCCTGTGACCGCACCAGTGCCACTGGTATCCCCTGGAGCTGTGAGCAGGTCAGGCATCACCATGCTTACCTGAAGCGATGGAGGGCTGATCTCTTGGACCAGTGGATCCAAGACGCAAGGCAGATGGCCGATACCCCAGCACTGAGTAAGTACCCATTCTATTATGCAGATAATGATTGCCTAGCTTGTGTATACTATGGATAGATAATGGATAAATATCACTGTATTTTTCTGACAGCTGCAGATGAGTGGGCTGCGAACCTGCAAGCCCATGCTGCTAGGCTGCAAAGGCTGTGTCGCAAGGCAGGTTAGTAATATTCCTGCATGTACTGTCATAACAAATAAATATAACAGTTCTGGAAAGTGTTGTGCCAGTATAAAAATGCATTGTGTATGGGATGTACTGAATAAACCAGACAATATGGCAGGAAGACTGTCATATAGGTTGCATGGAAATAAAGGTGCAATATCTTGTGAATAAAACTATAACCCCAGGAGCGCTTGTGTACATTCTGCTGTCATATGTTGTTGTAGTGTTGCATTCTATAAATAGTACTGTTGTATTAAGCAGTCTTACCCACACTGTTGAACGCAGTTAAAATGTGTAGGAAGTTCAATATAACAATGCTGGAAGTCCCAAGAGGTCAGTCATATAGAACAACTGAGGGAGACTTAGACATAAACCATGGGAATGCTTTATACTAATTCCCTGATAGCAAAGTGTACTGTGATGTTAACTATAATATTTTACCACACACAGCAGGGGTATGAATCCTGGGAATGGTAGTAAGTTGTATGCATAATCATACCCCACAAATGTACAGAGTTTGTGAGAATGTTCAGATAGAAAGCTGTATGCATAATTAGACCCAACAACTGTACAGACTTTGCTAGAATGTTCAGATAGTACGCTGTAAGCATAATCATAACCATCAGCTGTACAGACTGTGGCAGAGTGTTCAGGTCGTAAGCTGTATGCATAGTTATACCCCTTAACTGTTCTGATCTGTCCAGCATGTCCAGATAATAGGCCCAAATCTGCTGCCCGGTAACCTGTTCCCCTGACAAATAAGTGTGATGATCCAAGAAATGTAGGCAGCTTATACTGACATATAATGGATAGTCAGACCTGAACATAAAAAGAGAATGTATATGGAAACAAACCTGTCATTGTAGCATTGTAGCATCTCACCCAAAGTGTATGACAGCTATTCCAAAATATGTCACAGTAACACCTGCATCCTGTCAAGCCTTGACCAGAGTGTGTGCAATAACGGACTTTTAGGTATGTGTATAACATCAACTTGGAATCTGGGAGTATGTGTAGTATTTGTCAGGTAGTGTTAACAAAGATTTCTCCACAGCTATAACAGGTAAGAGGTGTAGACTGTAGGTACAACACAGTTCACTCATACACTTGTCTACAAGCATGGCATCTGGGTACTGTTTATAATTTTCTCAACAGCTATAACAGGTAAGAAGTGTAGACTATATATAAGACACAGTCCATGTATATACTTATCTACAAACATACCATTGTACAAAGTAAGGCCATTGGGTACTGTAATAATACATGTAAGGGACAAATCGCTGCAATGACTAAGAAAGTTGTGAAAACTACAGGGATATATTATTTAATTGACCTCTCTCTCTCTCTCTCACCTCCACCATATGTGCAACAATAACCCAATTACACACCTCAATAGGTATGTGTACACTCCATACATTTGTTAGGACATATGCCCTATTGGTTTACAAATATTCACATTTGGTTTTGTGCATATGCCATGTTAAAATAACCCCATACTGATGGCCTGTTGCCATCAATGAAACCTGCATGCTGTTGTAATGGCCACTGTTGTCCCATATATGCATGTGTTCTGCTTGCTCTGCAACTGTTGTAAATATGCTGTCTTGGGTTAATGGGAATACCTATGCATGCTGTTATAACTAAACCTGAATGCTGTTGACTATTACTAACCCATATCATTCTTAAAACTGCAACACTATAGTTTGTATGGGAAGGCTGGTCCCAGTGGACCCACCTATCCCACCTCAGCTGGCAATGGCACCGGGCACCAGCACATCTGGGACCCAGCCTGGGATCTCCCCCTCTGTTGGCCCTGCACCACCTTTGGGTGGAACCGCCGCAGGGGATGGGGCCCGCCCCCCTGGGAGCGGGGGCAGAGAGGTACCTGTCACCTGCCGTCAGGTCCGGATCATGGTGCGTAGGGAGCTCGACAGGGAGTTTCGAGATGGGCTACACCAGCTTGAGGGCCAAGTGGCGCAATTAGAGGGTGAGACTGCCCCTCTTACCCAGCCCCCAGCACAGCCACCCTTGGGGTCGTGAAGGTGCAGTGGTGAGTGGCCATGGGTGGAGACCTCAGTCCCATTGTTTCCATTTAGGGCTCATGGGCTTGCGACTTCCAAAATCCCCTCCCTGTCCAAGGTGTTTACCCCCACATGTGTCATATAACCACCCCTGTATGGATCTTGTTTGTCTTGTCTGTTAACGTACCCAGCCTAAATCCTCAAATATACCTACTACCCTCCCCAACATCCCACTCTCACCTGAAAGAAAAAAAAGGGCAATCTGTACCCACAAAAAATGTTGCCTCATACATAGCTGTCCATTTTGCACACATGTCCACTGGACACATGTAATCTGGTCTAATTGGCATCACAATGGATTATCATTGTCCTCACCCCCTCCCAGGGATTTGAGTGTCCAAATCTACCTCCACATTCAGTGTATATGCACAGCTGTTGCAGTAGAAGACATGGGCAGCTATGGACCTTCCCTACACCCTTCCTGCACATCCCTGGCTATTTTCCCTAATGTCTTTTCCTCTTTGTGCCCCTTTTTCACCACTTTCCTATCAACCCCTTTTTCTTTTCTTTTAAAGAAATTAGCACGGGAGTAGGCGAGAGTAAGCACTTTTAAGCAGCAGTAAGTGGGTTTAAGCCTGTTTGCATGGGGGTAAGCACTGCCTACACAGGTTAAGCAATTTAGAAGCTAACTGAGTGTAAGAAACTGTGACTAGAAGTTAGCAGTGCTTACCATCGCGCAAACCCACACAAACCTGCTTACAACTGCTTAAAAGTGCCTTAATCACTCTGTAGCCAATGACCCTTGCTCTGCCCAGCAACAAAATAAACAGCCTCAAACCCAGGACCCTGCACACCATACCCAAAGTGATTTATCACTAAGCCATCACAGATATACATAACGCTGATGTTGTCACAAACATATCGTCCAGCACAATCATTCAACAGTACAGGAAATGTAGTAATATTATACCACACAACCTCTTAATGCAAGCAAGAATTATGGACAAAGTGTGCCAAAATGTGGTATAAATAAAGATATATGTCAAATATCGGTCTTATACACTTAAAACCTTGCTAATTAAACAGTGATATGTATTAAAACACATTTTGAAGACGTTGAAGTCTGAAACACAAGTATCGTCATTAGTTACTGACTTCGATCCTGAGATCATCCATGTCAGTTGCCAAGAGATTGAGGTACAGGCCAAAAGTATGAACCAAATATGCATGGACATATGGACAAATATATATCTGCAAATGTAGACAAATAGACAGCTGCATGTATATATACGAATGACTCACAAATAATCATATAACATCAATTGTATATAGATAGATAAATATGTTTATATGTATATATATATATATATATATATATATATATATATATATATATTTATATTTATAGGGATTTACATATATAATTATGTATATATATATATATATATATATATATATATATATATATATATATATATATATATATATATATATATATATATATATATATAAATATATATATATATATATATATATATATAGATTTATATATATAAATGTTTAAGCATTTCCACATGGGAACAAAATCCTGAACTACTCACTACAACATAACCGACCATGTGCACTGTTAATGGGGGTGGGGGCTCAAATGAGGGATACCTGGTAATTAGTGCTATGTTACCCCCCTCCATAGCCCTAACGGATATGCTGTGCAATCCAATATCCAGCACATGCAGTTCTTGACTTCAAGAGCCTCCACAACAAAGCTACAATGCTTTAACAGTAAGCCAATTCACCTGAAAAATGTCAGGGTAATATCTGTAACATATCATGCAGAAAAGTCAGTCTACCATAGGGAATGTACAATGTGGAAGGAGTACACATTACAATGGTGAAGATATGCACACATATCTATACATTGACAAATATATATATATATATATATATATATATATATATATATATATAGGAGATATATATATAGGTATATACACATATACACAGACAAATGGTATTAGTAGCCATACATACGTAGAAGTAGTGTGGAAGTACTGTATGCAAAGTATATCCCTCAGCCACAAGCCCTGTAACTGGCACCTGTGAAATGTGTAGTGTGGCAACCATTCCCACACATGAGAATACTTACATTAAACATATACCCACTCACAATTCAAAGGACATGACACCACACACAGGTATGCATACAGAGAAAACCTTTAATTTGTGTACTATACAATGATGTATGCCATTACTTGCAGCACATAGATTTTGTAATATGTAATCAGTGATGAATGCAAGGCCCACACAAAACAGTAGATGCAAGAGATGTGGATATATAACATACTATGCTGTCTAGGCCAAGGCCTTCAATTAGTACAACAGTAAACAAAGGATTTGCCTTCAAGATAAGTAACAATCAGCAATTACAGATGTAGTTCAGCAGCCTCCAATTATACCCTGTAGTCAAGCCCTAGGGGGAAATGTATTAGCTGTGGTAATGTCAATGTATCTGTCACATAACATTGCTCAACTTAACATCTCACAGTCACACTGACTAACTGAACTGTATGTAACACTGTAAGTTGTAGCCCACCACTGTTCCCATGGAGGAATGTATGAAAGTGTACAGTCACATACCTCAATGTGTCTTAACACTGATATCCATGACATGTTGTCACAGCCTAGGTTGATAGCATTGAATACACCTCCACCATAAAAGGTTGTACAAGGCAAAGAACACTGTGTACCATACACTGACCTCTGAAATGTACAAGGGCACACATATGTTGTCCAACTGTTGCCCCATATGTATGGACCCTGACCAACATTTTGTGGGAGTCGTCGATATGACTGGGATGATAACAGGAATGCTAGCAGTAAATAATGATAGGCAATTACCTAACAACCCCTAACTGTATCACAGCAGGACAAAGCCTGCCATATATGTGGAAGACAGAGGCAGGAACACAGGGCCATATTTGCAATATTGCTGTTACACACCCCTGGAAAGTGCTGGTGTTACAGGATTTGTTGCAACATACCCTTATGCAGGAATAAGACATCAGAAACACAAATGGATGTAGCCATATACTGATAGCACGCAACAGGCAGACTGCCAGTCATATATCTAGGACAAGACCTGTGTGGTGCACAGACAAAACCTAAGAGACAATCCACTGGACATCATGTGGATAGGCCCATAGTTGAGAGCTATGCAGACACACTGCATTCCATCCTAAACTACTATGTACACACAAACACTGTAAGACCAGCAATATACAATTCACATAACAACACTACTCACTCCGTCTGTATGTCTGGAACCTTATACAAATGTTTAGTTGGCCTGTGTCTGCAAGTCCTGCTGTAGAGGTATTGCTACCTGCTGTCTGTAACACTGCTGCCCACATACAGGAAGGATGCACTCCATACTAGAAAGGTTAAGGGACAACGCCCACATGAGTCAGTATTTTATAGTACTGGGTTGCCATGACAGTGGTTATCCGAAGTACTACACAGCAGGCTGCATGCAGTTAGCAACTGTTGCACACTGATTGGTGCAGAGCCCATCACCTGATCATGTGTATCACTTACAAAAGCCATGCTGCAATCTATTCAAACCAGCTCAATCCTTCTAAAGGAGAGAGACAGAGAGAGAGAGAAAGAGAGAGACAAAAAAAATAAATAAATAAACAACAGAAAGCTGTCACTGCTGTCAGAAAAAAAATACAGGAATGTAAAGCATATATGTATTTAACTGACTGTAGTATGTTGCATAGAATAATAGGATATATGATGTGGAATGATTTATATGTGCCATCTGTAGTTGTTCCTGTTATGATGTTCTGCTGAATAACTGCTCTGGACAATACTGTTTGTCCCTGTAGGCAGTTGGACATACTTGTCAACTGTGCAAATCAGCAATGAATGACAAAGATGTAAGCCATAATATCTGTGTTTGGTATGTTAGTGTGGGCAATAGCTGGTGGTGGAAGTACTGCCGTCATGATAGACACATGGGTGTCAGAGCACACCACTTGCAGGACAGTCATGTTCATGTGTAATGTAGCATGCACAAATGCCATAGGTGTATAATAGGCTTAACTACAGTCTGTCACCATATATACCACCCTAATGTTAATCTGTGTTCACGTGTGACCAGGGCCGCCGAGAGAAAATTCAGACCCCAGTACAAAGAAGGTGTGTGGGCCCTTATACAAAATTCTACACACACATGTAAGTGTGTATATTATTATTTATTTCTAACAATCGGAGATTGCATTGATACATTTAGATAAGTATGTATAGGTAAAAATGTAATAATAAAGTAATATATTTATAATAGTAAAATATGTTTATAATAGAATTTATTGTCTGCCAAAGATACTTTCCTGGCCTTTTTCCTAGCAAAACTCTGAATTACATAATCAAAATGAATCTGTTTTGCTAGATCAGACTCAATACTAAGTCTTGCCAAAGCTACTAGTTGCGTTTGTGACATAGTGGATCTTAGAACATTTTTTAACAGCTTTAGCTTGTTGAATGAGCAGAGGTGACAGTGGCAGGAATTGTCAACAGAATACGCAGACCGATGCATATTTGGAAAGAGTCCTTCCAGTTTGTACTTTTTCAAGCAATTCAGCAGCTCCAATGGGCTCAGCTGGTTCTCTCCAAAATTTGATCAATGAACAGCTGGCAGATGACTCATTTCCATTACAAGATCTTCACTGATATCAGCAGGATATTGATTTGCCATTGATTTTGATTTTTCTTTCAGCTCATCTACAGGAATTGTTAGGTACTTCCAGAGGAAGCTGAACTTCTCAGAAATTTTCACTGCAGCATTGAAACGAACTGTGAGTCCACCAATAACATTATCCAACATTACATAGAAAACAGACTTTCTGAAATATGCTTCTTTAGCAGAGTCATCCGTTTCATGTTGTTGTGACAATTTGGCATCTTCACCATGGAACCTCCTTTTGTGTTTTGCATCATTACGACTTCCAGATAGTTTAATTTCCATGTTTATATTGGAAGCAACATGCTTAGCTTCACTCCACATACTTTTCCAGCTGTTGCGGAGATCTGTCAGTTCTGAAATCAAGGTTTTTATGTTGAACACATCAACATCCAGTGTTGCATTTCTGGATTGGATAACTTTGTTACAGATATCAACTGGAACTATTTTGTACCATACAACAGACATTATCACACAAACGAATGATGTCACAAGACAAAGCTCCATTAATCTCTCTTCTTTTTTGGCAGTTAGGTTCAGCTTCAAGAGGTCTTCTAATGCTAATTTGATGCCAGGCAGATGGGCTACAAAGGGTTTCACACTTTCAACATGATCTGACTACCGTGTGCTAGATATGCCATGAAGAGAACAGAAAATACGATTCTGCAAAATTTTCCATCAATGTGGATTACAACTAAACAAGTTATAAACAGTTTGTATAGTTCCAAAGTATGTTATGGTTTCAGGATTACATTCTGCAGCATCATTTCCACACAAATTGAGTGTGTGGCATCCACATGGAGAAAATATAGCAGTTGGACATTGCTCAAGTATTCTTGCTTGTGCACCTGTATATTTTCCTGACATGTTGGCTGCGTTGTCATAACCCTGTGCTCGGCAATCAGAGTATCAATGTATCTAAAATCATCTGTGCTATGTCAGATCTGGTTTTGTCACTGCAGTCAACAAATTTCAGAAATCTTTCTACAATTTCAAACTGGGATTCATTTTGAATTACATAACATAGCAGGAATATTGTCTGCTCAAAATGAGATGCATCCTGTGTGGAATCAACTATCACTGCAAAGTACTTTGCAGTCTTTCTATCCTGCAAAATATGTTGTTTCACAAGTTCAGAACATTTAGCAATTAACTCATTTTGAGAATCAGCTGAGAGATAATGCAATTGAAGTAATTTCCCCGTTTCTTGTGTTGCAACACATGTTCTTTTAGAATGGGATCAAAATGAGACAACAACTCTATTAGCCCCAAAAAATTTCCATTGTCCTTGTCACCAATGCGCTGTGAACTACCACGCAAAGCAAGCCCACGTTCTCCAAGAAATAGTATAACATCAATGATTCCTTTCCTAATGTTGTACCACTTGACAGATTCTGTTGCAATTGATGCCTCTAAGAGACTTTCAGTGTCCTTATCAGAAGACAGGAGTCTTTCTAATTCTCACCAAGCCAGATAGTATTGCCTATGACTATTGCTTCTCTCATGTTCTGGGATGCGACTACATAATTTTTGCCACTTTCCAGCAGCTGACCATCCTTCTGATGACGCAAGCATAGACTTGGATGCAGAGCTAATGATGCAACACAGATTGTTCCAAAATAATCGGCAGGGAAAACAATATAATGCTTGATTAACATCACTCCAAACAAGCCAATCTCGGACATTTCTCACCTTTCAAATTTCGAAATGTTAGTATGCTTTCTGGAAAAACTTGGTTATTCATATCTTTGGGAAATGTTTTAGGATTGCCAATATGACCTTTCATAACACAGTTTTCTATATCCAGCTGAGAAGGAACCTCTGTTACAAGAAGTCCAATGTCAATTCCAATGTTACTCTTTTCTTCACCATGGCCAGATTCTGTAGACATTAACGTACTTGTTGCCTCACTTCTCTTTTCATCACTAACATTCACTTGTTCCTTCATATCTCCTTTTCTCTCATATCCTCCATCCTCCAAATCCACATTTGCGTCATCCACCTTTTGTGCAAGAATCACATTAGGATTTACTTGATCTGATGTTTTTTGAAAATCCAAACTGGCTTCATGAGTTTCTATCCTTTGTTTCAGTTCTGCATTTGGCTCACCTTGCCCTAAATCTAAAGTTTCATTTTTGTCAGTTTCTCTTATTTTCCACTGAACGCCAGCTTGAAAGAGTGT